>NC_091129.1:142571114-142871114 GCF_040183065.1 Periplaneta americana | reverse complement strand
TCTTTATTTAAGATTTTATTGTTTTTTTTATTAAAATGCTCCTTGTAACAAATGGATTATCACATAATATTTAAAATTTGGACTTAAAAGGCTAATAAAAACAAAATGATGAGCAGATTTTATTTCATTTAAATTTGTTTCGTAGAAAAATAATATTTTCTATAGTTATTTAATTTTTAATTTTTCATGCGTATGAAACATGAATAATATTTAACAACAATGGAACCAATTAGTATCTCTCAATAATAATTGCACTTGAATTTTTTACTCATATATATCTAAAGCTTTCCTAAATAGCTATTTCAAGCAGTTTAAAAATTGTGGTACGCAGAGTATTTTGAAAAGTTCAAAATGCTGAAAAAATAAAAGCTGAGAAAAATGAAATTTAAAATTATACTAAGAATATCTGTACAATACCTCAATCCAGTAGATTTGAAACTCCCCAGTATCATATGTGGGATTCTCTGCTGCTATCTTTTTGGCTTTAACAGCATATTTTGCAAGTTTATGCAAATATTTTTGTTCATTTTTCACCATTTTTTCCACCGATACATTGCCTTAATATAAAAAAGATGCAATTTCATCAAAATCCTAGCCATATTAATAATAATAATAATAATAATAATAATAATAATAATAATAATAATAATAATAATAATAATAGTTCGGCTGATTGTCAAATTCTTCAAAATGACATTAATTCAATTTTACAAAGGTCTGTTGAAAATGGAATGAAAATTAATCAATCCAAAACTTTTGTTATTTCCTTCTCACGGAAAACTACTTGCCAAAAATTTAATTATTCTCTTAGTAATGTCGTAATTACTAAGAAAGATTGTATTAGAGATCTTGGTGTCTTAATTGATTCAATATTATATTTTCATGATCATGTGCAATATATTTATACCCATTCATTAAGAATGCTTATTCCTTTTCTACTCCTATGTGTTTATTAATTTTATACTATACGTTGGTTAGATCCAAGCTTGAATATGCATCTGTTGTATGGAACTCCATTACTTCCACTGACTCGGCTAAATTGGAGAATATTCAAAGAAAATTTATTTCGTTGTGTTCTTATAGATTTTTACCAAATTCCGATTATAACTATGAGACTAATTGCAAATGTTTTAATTGCGGTAGTTTGTTTACCAGACGTCAGGATCTTGATTATTTATTTTTTTGTAAAGTCATTAAGGGTGATATTGATTGTGAATCCTTCATAAGCAATATCAGTCTTCGTATTCCTGCTAAGGGGTTAAGATTTCATAAATTGTTTTATAATAGGAATTCTAAATCTCTCTCTCCGGTCTGCAGATGTATTAAATATGCTAATTTGCATGGATTGAACTTGGATCCATTTAATGTGTAGTATATACTTTTCGAGTTTTATGTAAGTTTTTTATTTATGCCATTGTTAGATATGTATCATACTATTCTCGTTATTTGCATAACTTTACAATATTAATTATATGATTCTTGTCTTCATTTATATGATTTAATTAATTCATTTGTAATACATTTTATTTAATTACTATTATATTAATTGTATTTCATCTCATTGCCATTTTCTATCATTCATTCTCATCATCATTTGTTGTTTTGTTTCGTTTTGTACCTGTGCTAAACTGTAATTGGCCTTGTGCTGTTATTTTGCACATTAATATTCTAAATAAATAAATAAATAAATAAAATAAATAAATTATTATTATTATTATTATTATTATTATTATTATTATTATTATTATTAAAATTTGAGTACTCTCTACCCTTAAGTGTAGAGCTGAAAATTTGAAGGGGTAGGCTCATAGGAGAACCCATTACCATTCGGAATCGGAGGATATTTAATGACCTTAGTGAAGGTGTGAACCAATCATGTCCCAAAACATTGTTGCAAAATCACGTCCCAGTATGTTTATGCGTGTGACCGTAAACACAGAGATGGGAAGAGGACTGGCTCTACCTGTGGTAGCTGCTGATGGTGTAACCTGGCAACAGGAGAGTGTTTGACATTACAACAATTGAAACATAACAGAATTAAAACAAATCAATCAGATGAAATTAACCAGGTCAATTTCAGGACACGGGAAAAGAGAAAGGGTGAGAGGTATTTATGCTGGGAAATTAAATTTGGACTATCCGATCAGGGTTTTCTTTTTTTGGGTATGTATCCATCCGCATAATGTTACCGCTATGTCATTTTGTTTCTCTATTTGTGTGGCTTGCGGCCCGATGAGAGAGGCACTTTTCATGACGGTGACATTAATTTTGTTGGGCTTCAAACAACTCGAAATGTCAACAACAAAGGGGGCATTGTACACTCGCCAAAACCCCCCCGTCCTTACCCTCCCTTCTATTTCAACCCCCCCCTTTCCACCCCTACACCAAATTTAATTACACTCGTATTGATTTCGATACCATAGAGTAGGGTGGACGCTATATTGAGGGCTTCTCTAGCTATTGTACCCAGCCACAATGAACAAAACTTCGAGGCAACTCTTTTGTGAAGTTCATATATATTTCCTTATTGTTCTTTGACCGAAGAAAAAAAAAACTCTCCTTCCCTATCTCTCTCTACCTCGTTTTTTAATACTACATCATGTAATGACCGTATCATTGTTCAACAACCATTTGACTCTTTGAGTAAAGGTGAGTGCACAAATACAATTCAGCACCGCAGAGACTGTAACTCCAGCAGATATTTACAGACTCTTGTTTAGCTATTCACTCTCCTATAAGATTTTTTTTTAAATGTCAAAAGCCTTTGGAGTACTCAAAGCTAACCTTTCAACCGGCAGGACGCAAATATGCAGAACGTAGGCCACACGTTAAGAGGGTTGTACGTGACACAGGCTATAACCTTACCTTGTCGTTACTTCGTGTTTATGCCCAATCGTAGCTCAGTTAGTAACCTGATCCCTGTGTATTGTAATGCAAGTTATTTCATTTAATAATAGGGGAGACTCTTGTACCTTTAGCATAGTGTACCTTTGAACATTTTTTGTTTTTTAATTTTTGCAACTAACCTAGAGGACTCAAAATGAAGTAGATTGTAAAGAAAGCCGCTAAGTAGCTCTGGTCGTAGTTTCAGTTTGATTTATTGCAAAGTGTGAGTTCCGTGGACAATAAAAGTTTTTTAGTACCAAAAGTAAACATTTCGTTCATTGATGTATGTTTTCTAACACAAAACCAGATTGAATTTGTTAATATCTTTCAAGTACGGTGTGTTCCCTATCATCTGGTGAGTAATAACATATTTTAATTTCCATGATTTATTTGACTCTCTAGTTTTCGGAGCCATATTTGTTTAAACGTGCACCCTCTTGTACCTTTGAACACAAAACATCTTGTACCATGGAACATGTTCCAAAGTACACGATACTATCGGTTTTTGTTTTTCTTTTATTTTAAGATCATGTCACTAAGTAAGTCTGGAGTTAAGAGGTCCCCAATTGATCCGGATGCCTTGAAGAAAGCTGTTGAAGCAGTTATTGCTTCTCCAGGAAATAAAATCTAAATCAGAGAAGCCTGCTCTGGTTTATGATTGAAAATGCATTTTAAATATGATTTTCAGTTTTTACAGCTATATTCCCACCTATATTCCATGTGTTCCAACTTACAAGAGTGTATGTTCCAAGGTACATGATCCTGTTGTACCTTTGAACACATTACATATCCCTTCATTTTATTTTTTCCATCCTTAATAGATCTGTAAAACAGGAAAATACATACAGGAAGTTGTAAAGGAATCTTCAATAATTATTTCAAGCATTTTTTCATAAAAAAATTTCATTTCCCAAAATAAAAAAAAAATAAAATGTGAAAAGTGTTTAAAGGTACAACAGTCTCCCCTACTATAGCCTACTTATTTTCTAAACAGTGTCTAAAGGAGCTTCAGACATTGACTACTTTCAAAAGCCGATTGTCAAGACGACTGCGTTTGGTCTCTAGAATAATAATAATAATAATAATAATAATAATAATAATAATAATAATAATAATAATAATAATAATAATAATAATAATAATAATGTTTTATTTTCGCTGGCAGAGTTAAGGCCATAAGGCCTTCTCTTTCACTCAACCAGCCTCAGTCAATACAATGCATATTTAAATTACGAATATTTACACTACACTTAAAAGGTTCTCCAGCAATATTCTTCAGTTAAGTTTTAACGACTAGTAGACTACATATTCATTTAAATTTAGATAAACCTATAGGGTAAAGTAGTAACTTAATTTATGAGCTAATTTAATTCAATTAATTATAATTAATTTGACATTTGAGATAGCTAGTAAAATGATGAAAATTAATATAATATAAGCTTACTAGAACTATGTTACAGGGAGAAAAAACAATATATATATATATATATATATATATATAATGAGAATATTAATGTAAGTGCCATTATAGGTTTTGTAAATCTATTTAGAGCAGCGTTGTCAGACAGGGACTAAACGGAGCGGAGCGCTCCACTAGACTGGTTGCGTGCTCCGGTGTTTCCACAGACATAAGCAAGTTCACGCTCCGATCTAGCTCCACAACTGGTTTTGGAGCTTACAACTCTGACACTACAGATTTAGAGAAATTAATGATAATAAAAATGAACAATGTTAGTTTCATTATATGTAATAAATATTAATCAGCAATTAATTTGTTAAGTAAGAATTTACTATGTAATTTTGACCTAAATGAAGTTATTGTCCAACAACCCCTTACATCACTCGGAAGCGAGTTCAAATTTCTAGCAACTGAAACTGTATAAGATGAATATAAAGATGTCTTGTGGTAGGGTATAATGAGTAAATTGTTATGATGAGATCTTGTACTTAGCTGATGATATGCGGATAAATTTTGTAAACGAGAAGCCAAATAGATTGGGGTAGTGTGCGCAGAATTTGAAATAAGAGAACAAGAGAATGCAGGGCTCGTCGATCGCTTAGCCTTAGCCAAGACAGAATTTGGAAATACGGGGAAACATGATCATACTTACGAATATTACAAATATAAAGGACGCACGCATTATGCACACGTTGTAGCCTGCTGCTCAAATTTGCATTTAGGTTACTTAATATAATATCGCAGTAGTCGAAGTGTGACATCACGAATGTTTGTACAAGAATTAATTTTAATTTAACAGAATGTGATCTTTGTGAATATTATTTTTATTTTTAATATATTAATATTGTTCTTAATCATGAAATATCACTCATTTGGTACAAATTGTCTAATGTAACAATAATTTGTAATTGTTTAACACTTGGAATTACAAGTAACTAAACAAATCTACATTTTGCTGTTATTATTACTATTGCTATCATTATTATTATCCCATAAGAGAGGAGATACATATAAGATCACTGTTGCAATACGAAAGAATGATAAGGTTATCACATGATACATAGAATAGAATAGAATATTTTATTTTCGCTAGCAGAGTTAAGGCCATAAGGCCTTCTCTTTCACTCAACCAGCCTTAATCAATACAATACATATTTAAATAACGAATATTTACATTACACTTAGAAGATTCTCGAGCAATATTCTTCAGTTAAGTTTTAACGACTGGTACATGTTTATTTAAATTTAGATATATCTACCTATAAGATAAAGTACAAATTTAATTTATGAGCTAATTTAATTCAATCAATTTTCATTAATTTGAGATAGCTAGTAAAATGATGATGATAATAATAATAATAATAATAATAATTATTATTATTATTATTATTATTATTATTATTATTTATTTATACTGACAGAGTTAAGGCCATAGGGCGTTCTCTTACACTCTACCAGGTCACAAAGTATACAAGCAGTTAAAATTTAACAAAAAGTTAAAGAACAGAATACTAACATATTACAAAAAATAATAATAATAGCATAATAAAATCGACACTAAACAACATAAAAATAATACCATAATAGAAAAAAAGGTAAAATACATTGGAATATAGTGAAAACAACTCATTTAGTACAAATGGTTAATATGGAAAAACGTAAGGAAGAATATAACAAAATGGAATGTAATAAAATAATAATAAAAAAGAAAAGAAATACGAAAATTAAATAAAATTCACGGTAAAAAGGCTATGATAATAAATTCATCGGCTGATAAAGAGAACAAAAAGGGGAAAGGAAGGAAAAAGAAATATATAGCCTATATTTTTACAAAACTATGGCAGAGAAAAGGGCTTATAACTGAAAGGAATCTAATTCAATGATGAGAATTAATTTAAGTTTACTAGAACTATGTTATATGAAGAAATTTGACTGTAACTAAATAAGATTCTATTTAGAAATATAAAATAAAACTTAATTAAAACAAAAATTGGTGTTGCGTTTTTTTCTCTTATCAGTGTATATCCTGTAACTTGTCTTCTTCCTTCGACGTTTTAAATGGGATTTTGCGATGCGATAAAGTATGCTCGAGGCTAAAGATTGCTCGTCTACCCCTATTTCAAAGGCAGAAACATCATCAACATCTTCATATTTAATTAATAGTTTTTCATGTCCCTCAAAGTTTATCGCAATTTTAACAAACAAAGTAGGTGGCAAGATTCAATTGAAGCAGGAGGTGTAATTGCATACCAGTCAATCAAGTCTGCTGCCGTGAAAGAAGAGGAGGACTCTCTGCTACAATTCGCCGGGAGAGTGAGATTTCTCCGTAAGTAATTTCCGCTGGAAACATCACATAGGAGCAAAAGTGATTGGGTGATGATGGGAGGTTGGGTATTGCACAGGAAATTGCTTCCTTTGCTTGCCAGCGCCAGGCATCGGTTGCAAATGTAACGGGGCGCGACGCTTTTGTCTCTTGTGTACTGATATAACGTTAAATATAAAGAAACATTAATTAAAATGTACTCTGTAAATATTGTCTAGTCATTAAAGCCTTAAAATTCATTCCTGTGTGTCGGTGACATTGTCAGTTTGAAAGCTGGAAAATACGGGAAAATTTTAACGTGGAAACTTCAGATCTTTATTGTGGATCCAGTGCTACTGTTCCATCTTCAAGTAAACGAATTCGAGTTTGATTCCCGGCTGAAGACTGATGATTGACTTCCTTTCTGTAAGGTCTAGTAGGTATACTACCTTTCTCTTTTTTATTTTTCCTGTGTTTTCTTAAGCTATAACTTTGTTCTATGATTCATAAAGGGATAAGAAAGTTCTACCTTACTTACTAACTTACTTACTTACTTACTGGCTTTTAATGAACCCGGAGGTTCATTGCCGCCCTCACATAAGCCCGCCATTGGTCCCTATCCTGAGCAAGATTAATCCAGTCTCTACCATCATATCCCACCTCCCTCAAATCCATTTTAATATTATCTTCCCATCTACGTCTCGGCCTCCCTAAAGGTCTTTTTCCCTCCGGCCTCCCAACTAACACTCTATATGCATTTCTGGATTCGCCCATACGTGCTACATGTCCTGCCCATCTCAAACGTCTGGATTTTATGTTCCTAATTATGTCAGGTGAAGAATACAATGCGTGCAGCTCTGCGTTGTGTAACTTCCTCCATTCTCCTGTAACTTCATCCCTCTTAGCCCCAAAAGAACCTTATTCTCAAACACCCTTAATCTCTGTTCCTCTCTCAAAGTGAGAGTCCAAGTGCTACTTGTGAATATTTATATTGACCCAAAATTCTGACAGATGTACGTCGTACCTACTTAAGAAATGAAAGAAGAACAACGAAAATAAAAAATCATATTCATGACAGCAATGAGAATTTTGGGGAAGTTGTGTCTAAGTATAACTATGCATGTTGTCAGTCTGTAAAGAGGAGAATAATGTATTAGATGAGGAAGCCATTACATAATGAGTCTATTGTATAAGTTTATCAGGCAAATAACTATGGCCATTTCCTATAAAAAAAACATCAACAGAAATAGCATTCGATGAAAGAGTAATGGAACGGAGAAAATTCTCTCCGGCGCCGGGATTTGAACCCGGGTCTTCAGCTCTACGTGCTGATGCTTTATCCACTAAGCCACACCGGATACAACTCCGACGCCGGTTAGAATCGTCTCAGATTAAGCTCCAACTCTTGGGTTCCTTCTGGTGGCCGCCGTCTGCACTACGTCATAGATGTCTATGAACGCAGGACCGAAGTCCACACTTGTGCTGAGGTGCACTCGATGTGAGTGACTAGTTGGCCGGGATCCGACGGAATAAGCGCCGTCTTAAATCACGTAGTGCAGAGGGCGGCCACCAGAGGGAACCCAAGAGTTGGAGCTTAATCTGAGACGATTCTAACCGGCGTCGGAGTTGTATCCGGTGTGGCTTAGTGGATAAAGCATCAGCACGTAGAGCTGAAGACCCGGGTTCAAATCCCGGCGCCGGAGAGAATTTTCTCCGTTCCATTACTCTTTCATCGTATGATGACGCAGAATATCTGCATGGAAATATCATATGTACTTCGGTACATTAAAATAATATATATAGAAATAGCATTGCCAATTTGTATGCATGTGCCGTAGTTCCAGTGCAGCGAGTTGATAGCAAAATAAGTGTAGTGCTGAAAGGTGCTTGTGCAGGTATGAACATATCTTACTCGTGGGTTTTAGTTCGAACTAGGGTCAAGATACAAATTAGACTTACTTTAAATATTATTTTAAGTGACCTTTAAGAAGACTGCTAGATGGGGCCGAAACAGGTCTACAGAGGCCTAATTCGTGAAGGATGATGATGATGATGATGATGCTTCGTTTAATATTATTACACTGTTGTTATTTTATCCTTTACGCCCTTTAAAAACCGATTCACTTGTGATGCTAACATCTGTTTCTTTCTATCAAGCTACACCAACAGTTACAAAATGAACCAGAAATACTATTACCAGTCTCCCTAACAATATCACATTTCGATCCTCAACGAAATTGGTCACGTTGCATTGGTTGAAAAACTTGGATATCGATCACACGTGACCTTTATGGAATAGGATTACCCTTTCGGTTGTCAATATAAAAGCGAGGTTTTGTAAAAAAAAAAAATTGCACATGTTTGTGATCTGGAATCGCACCAGCCATCGCATTTCAGTGTACGGCGTGGATACTCCATTGTGTACTAGTATGTGTAATGCCACTTCCATCACGACTATAGACCAATTATAAATGTTTACCTACATTATACTAGCTGGTGTCACAGTCATAATGCATGTCATACATGGACTTCAAATAGTAGTGGGGGATAGATTTGGCGCAGCACATGGAAATTTGATTTTAACTTTGTTGCTCTGACGCGATATTAAAACCTCCAAACACGGCGATTACTAAAAAAAACACCTGATATAGTACATATTTTAATTGCCCTTCTATGTGGCAAAAACGCTAGTGTTTCTGTGTACAATTTCAGCGGATCGAGTTTGATTTCCGTCACGGAATTTGAGATTTATTTCCCTTCCATAGGTATTGGATGTGTGCGCACTATTTTCTTTATTCTGTGTTAACTTGAATGAAAATCTTGTACCACACTGATAAAATGATTGGGTAGTATCGTAACTTGAATTACAATGCTATAAATCCAGGTAGGGTAAAGTTGCCTAATTCTGTGATACTTTTTTTTTTCACTAAATGTTACGGGATTGGGTATCTTGCTATGAAGTTCGACGATGTCTCAAAAGTAGGGGAAAGATGCACTCTTTCGAGAAAGATGTCTGGCGCTATGGTCGAACGGCAAAGCTTTGACTGACATTCAATTTTAAAAAAGTAGGCCTATCACGGTCAGTTTCTATCTGATGCTTTTTCAATTCACTACGGGCTAAAGCAGGGAGATGCACTATCACCTTTACTTTTTAACTTCGCTTTAGAATATGCCATTAGGAAAGTTCAGGATAACAGGCAGGGTTTGGAATTGAACGGGTTACATCGGCTTCTTGTCTATGCGGATGACGTGAATATGTTAGGAGGAAATCCACAAACGATTAGGGAAAACACGGAAATTTTACTTGAAGCAAGTAAAGCGATCGGTTTGGAAGTAAATCCCGAAAAGAAAAAGTATATGATTATGTCTCGTGACGAGATTATTGTACGAAATGGAAATATAAAAATTGGAAATTTATCCTTGGAAGGGGTGGAAAAATTCAAATATCTTGGAGCAAGAGTAACAGATATAAATGACACTCGGGAGGAAATTAAATGCAGAATAAATATGGGAAATGCGTGTTATTATTCGGTTGAAAAGCTTTTATCATCTAGTCTGCTGTCAAAAAATCTGAAAGTTAGAATTTATAAAACAGTTATATTACCGGTTGTTCTGTATGGTTGTGAAACGTGGACTCTCACTCTGAGAGAGGAGCATAGGTTAAGGGTGTTTGAGAATAAGGTGCTTAGGAAAATATTTGGGACTAAGCGGGATGAAGTTACAGGAGAATGGAGAAAGTTACACAACGCAGAACTGCACGCATTGTATTCTTCACCTGACATAATTAGGAACATTAAATCCAGACGTTTGAGATGGGCAGGACATGTAGCACGTATGGGCGAATCCAGAAGTGCATATAGAGTGTTAGTTGGGAGACCGGAGGGAAAAAGACCTTTGGGGAGGCCGAGACGTAGATGGGAGGATAATATAAAAATGGATTTGAGGGAGGTGGGATATGATGATAGAGACTGGATTAATCTTGCACAGGATAGGGACCGATGGCGGTCTTATGTGAGGGCGGCAATGAACCTTCAGGTTCCTTAAAAGCCATTTGTAAGTAAGTACTGTAAGTAAGTAAGGCCTATCACGGGATTAGGGATATCACGGAAATAGGCAACTTTACCCTACAGCCTGAAAGGAATATCTCATCGCTGGCATTAACTAAAAAGGACCCAGGATATGGGTCAAAAGAGATCGTCTGTACTGTCTAAAAGGAACTTCTGACACCATAATATGTGTCATATGTACTTCGGTTCATCATAGTAACATGATACGCGTTAAGTAATCACTTAGTGATTCAAGACGGCGCTCATTCCGTCGGATCCCGGCCATTTAGTCACTCGTAATGAGTGCATCTCTGCACAAAGTGTGTTGGACATTGTCCACTGTCACACATCTGTGACACAGTGCATGAGGGTTGGCCACCAAAGGGAAACTGAGAGGTGGAACTTAAACTGAGAGGATTCAATCCGGCATCCGGCGTGGCTTAGTGGATAAAGCGTCAGCACGTAGAGCTGAAAACGCATGTTCGAGTCCCGGTGCCGGAGAGAATTTTACTCCGTTCCACCCATCCTTCATCTTAGGGTAACGCAGAATTCCTACATGGAAATATCGTATGTACTTCGGTACGTCACAGTAATTCTGACACCAATTGCAAGGAATTCCTGACACGGATTGAAAATAATTTGTTTTTTGTTTTTTTTTTTTCTTAGAAACCTCATAAGTCAAAGTTTAACAAAATTCCTGTCCTAGTTTATTTGGTTATTTAACGACTCTGTATCAACTTCGAGGTTATTTAGCGTCGATAGGATTAGTGATAGCGAGATGATATTTGGCGCGGTGAGCCGAGGATTCGCCATAAATTAACTGACATTTGTTTTATGGTTGGGGGATACCTCGGAAAAAACCCAACCAGGTAATCAGTCAAACGGGAAATCGAACCCGCGCCCGAACGCAACTCCGGATCGACAAGCAAGCGCCTTAGCCGCCTGAGCTTAGCAGGTGGCTAAACAATTCCTGTCCTATAGAGATAGATATAGCCTACCATTTTCTAAAAAAAAATACCACAAGTCAAACGGTATTTCTGTTGTCACATATGTGCGCTTAAAAATTAGGTTTCGTGGTGAAGGCCCAAATGTCAGTGCCAAGGCTGACATGGAATGAACAAAACTATAGCCTAAGCTGTTGTGTTTGGTTAATTAATTATTTTGTGTCTGAATTTTGGATTTGTTGCATTAATGTTGTTGTCTTTTGTGTAATGTATTATTGTATTAGATTATTTCATGCAGAACTTCATTATTTATGTCCTTAGTGATATTTCACACAGGTTAGGGAAAAATTTGTTCACATTAAGCAAAAAAGCTTCTAAATACTGGTTTTGAGAATCAGATTCGTATTATTTGTTTAGCCAAATTTCCAATTATGTCATGAAATAAAGAGATTGTTTTGTTACGCCTTTACCAGATTTTGAAAAATCCCATAAGTATGCATTTTCAAACATGAATAGCACTATTGAGTCATAATGTATTTTAAAATATTCTTTTACATACAGAAATATTAGTTACTTTTTTATCAACATTTTCCATTTCAAATATTCTGAAGACATGCATTTCTTTTAAATATTTCTTTGTATTTCTCCAAAACTTTTTATTTCGTGACTTAAGGAATTAAAAAAAAAAAAAAAACAATTCAGTTGTTCTTGGCATTGACCAAAAATGAAACTCTTTCTTTGACTGAAGGAAATTCTTAGTATATTATTTTAATGTACCGAAGTACATATGATATTTCCATGCATATATTCTGCATCATCATACGATGAAAGAGTAATGGAACGGAGAAAAATTATCTGCGGCGCCGGGATTTGAACTCGGGTTTTCAGCTCTACGTGCTGATGCTTTATCCACTAAGCCACACCGGATACCCACCCCGGCATCGGATAGAATTGTCTCAGATTAAGTTCCAACTCTTGGGTTCCCTCTAGTGGCCGCCCTCTATACTACGTCATAGATGTCTATGAACGTAGGACTGAAGTCCACACATGTGCTGAGGTGCACTCGTTATGAGTGACTAGTTGGCCGGGATCCGACGGAATAAGCGCCGTCTTAAATCACGAAGTGATTTACGCATATCATATATATTATTTTAATGTACCGAAGTACATATGATATTTCCATGCATATATTCTGCATCATCATACGATGAAAGAGTAATGGAACGGAGAAAACCCGGGTTCAAATCCCGGCGCCGGAGAGAATTTTTCTCCGTTCAATTACTCTTTCATCGAACGGAGAAAAATTCTCTCCGGCGCCGGGATTTGAACCCGGGTTTTCTCCGTTACATTACTCTTTCATCGAAATTCTTAGTGTTTTTGCTGAAAATATTTGGTGACACTGAATAAGGAATAATATTCGCATTGAATAAAATGATGGAAAGAAATTCATGTCAATAATTGAGGCATGCATTTCCAAAACCTTCTAAATCGAAATTTTTCAAGAAACGAAAAAAAAAAATACTGCTTTTGTTTTTATTCTGATATGATAAGGTATGTAGGGGATATTGGAAAAGTAACTATTTTTCAGATGAACTTTTTCATTATATGTAAAGTTTTTAGAACATTATTGATATATGGGTTAATGAGAGATAAAAAAATCATTTTGCTGAAGAAATAGACTTAGAGGGTTTTGGAACTGTACGCCTCAATTGAAAGGAGATCCCAGAACTGACTAAAAGATACTTCTGGCATCGACTGAAAGGAATAAAAAGAATTCCTGGCACTGACTAAATGGAAATCCTAGCACTGAATAAATGGAATTCCTGATCCTTACTGAATGGATTTCTCGCACTAACTAAAAGGACCAGTTACATACTAAAAGGAATTTCTGGCATTGAATAAATGGAATTCCTGACACTTCATAGGTTGAGTTTCTGGCACTTGATAATAAGAATTCTTGGCATTGAATAAAGTAATTTCTGAAGTAGAAGTAGAATTGAGGGGTTTGCCGGAAGAAAGGCGGATAGACCTCTACGCCCTTCTTCGGAAAAACGTTTTAAATTGTAGTGAATAAATGCTAATTATAGTAGCGAAATTTTTTTTGATTGTACTGTACATACCTGCAGGACAGGGCTGCGTGCGTGCGTTCGTGCATGCGCTATTTAGTCAGTCAGTCTACAAGCAGAGCTAGTGCTGCCCGTTACCGCATACTGTACTGTGTGTGTTTTCTCTTGGTAGAGACTAAGCCAATATATATAGTTCAATTTAGTCAGTCCAGTTGTTTCCTTTGATGCTTTTATGTTCATTATTGTCCTTGCTTTAAGAGTAAACAGACTTATGAAACTCATAGATGCAGACGAATATCTTATGTTCTATAAAGAGATTTGTTACAATATTCAGATTTTTGGGCTTATTGTTATCTGGATTATACAAAGAGTAAATTTTATTTATTTATGTTCACACAAAATGGAGATTTTCTTTTTCTGTTATATTCAGAGATTTTGCTTTGCATACTTAATGTCTACTCAGTATATCTGAAATAATGTAAATTACTTTAGAAGTAGATAATAAATGTCATCAAATGTAGGCTATCTTTGTTTCAATTCCGTGTGAAATTTAACTCTGAAATCTACATTAAATCCCCTAAGAAAATCATTATATGGATAAAGGGCATATAGACCGAAGTTTTATATGGTACAAATATAAGAAAAAATATAAATTGCTTAAATGCTACAAAACATTTATACTCGCTAAGATTTTTAATGTAATGTATAATTTTGTTCACTATCTTTATAACATTTTATTCAGGTGCGTTTTAAAATCTTAGATTGCCTGTATCTCAATTCACCATATTGACGTATACGCCCTTTTTCCGGCAAACCCCTCAATTACTGCCACTGACAAAATTGAATTTCTCGCAGTGACTAATTAATGGAATATCTGACTAAAGTGAATCCTGGTATTGACTTAAATAAGTTACTGATAGTTACTGAAATGAATTTTTCTTACTATGACATTTTTTTTGGATGTAAGTAAGATCAATTCTTGACATTGACTAAATCAAATTCCTGAAACTAATTAAATGGAATTTCTAGTATTGATCGATAGAAATTCCTGATACTGAGCAAAAGTAATATCTGGCACTACTGCCTAAATGGAATAAAAGCTATTCCTGGCAGTAATAGCAGATATTCCTAGCGTTATATAAAGGAATTCATACCATTAACTGAAGGTATTCGTAGCATTAACTAGAGGAATTCCTGATATTCACTAATAGAATCCTTGTAATTAACTATAGGAATTCCTGACATTAACTAATAGAATTCCTGATATTAACTTACGAAATTCTTTGCATTAACCCGTACCAATGGACAGAATTCCTGAAGGTGATTAATAGAATCCCTGGCATTAATTAGATGTAATACCCGACATTGAATAAAAGAAATCAACGGTTCTAACTTATTTATAAACAATTTTATATTTTGTAAGTTAACTTATTATTTTCCATACATCTATACAGGAATACACTTGAAACTTTTCAAACGGTGTGATGTTCTGAGTTATTCCCATTATAATCTCACAGTTTTTTCCGAAGTTTGCTAAGTCAATAGTATGAATGTTCCAAACTGTGCTAAGTCATTGTGATGTGATATTAAAATGAAAGTATAATTCATAGATAGACGACATTTAGGTATATGGATCATATGGGGAGACTAAGTCAAAGAAAGAAAATAGAAAATGCTGGGTTTGTAGTGAAAGACCTGCCATTTGGCAGAAACTATGTATATATTATACATATACCGATTTACAGTATGAATCATAAGTATGTTTGAAAAACGTGTGAGCGTGCTCCTGGATAAAAAATAAGAACAATTCCTTGTATGAAAATTTGACGAAAAATGCTTATTTATTGGAAAAAATAGTAATGGTGACTTTTATTTTCATAAGTATCTGATCATATTATTGTTTTTGTTTTGATTTTGTACCAGTGTTTGTTTAAAAACAACACAGTGACAAGACAATAGTAAATTGTTTTTGTTTCGATTGGACGCGGTGGTCCAGTGCCTTGGCCACCCAGATCACCCGACTTCACCCCATTAGATTTTTATCTTTGGGGTTACTTGAAGGCTGTCGTCTATGCAACACCACTGAATGATGCAGATGAGCTATTGAAACGTGTTAAAAATGCATGCTAATTGATCCGTGATGACAACATGGTGTTTGAGCGAACTCGCCATTCCTGTGTACGTCACGCTCAGGCATCTGTAAACAATGGAGGGGGACACATTGAGCACCTTTCGTAAACGTTAAATGACAAAAAAAGAACAAAAACTAAGTATGACAATTTCTCAAATAAATATTTTCCGTCAAATTTTCATATAAGGAATTGTTCTTACTTTTCATCCAGGAGCACGCTAACGACTCATCCTGTATAATCTAGCTAAAATTATATTTTTAAGAAGTTTTGCAGATGCAGTCTTTTAGACAAAAAAAAACAAAATGAATATATTAGGCACGAATTAAACATTTGTAAATTAACAGACAAAATAAAGTTAGGCCTATACAGGGTGTTTAAAAATACGGGGCATAATTTCAGGTATGTATTTCCCACATGTAGACAATCAAAATAGTTCATTACAACATGTGTCCGGAAATGCTTCATTTCCGAGTTATGGCCTTCACAACATTGAAATACACCGGAACGTTTTTCTTTCCGCAGGTCGTTGTCATTACAGAAGATGTTCAAAATGTCCACCTCCTGCTTGAATACAGACCTCACATCGATGTCTCATTGACCTGCGAACACGATCCCAAACTCCAGGAGTATTGCGTATGTCCTCAGAACATGCCACAATTCGATTCCGAAGGGATCCCAAATCAGGCACCGGAGACGAATAAACCAATGATTTTAAATGGCCCCACAAGTAGAAATCGAGAGGGTTCAGATCAGGTGAGCGTGGAGTCCAAGGGATTGGGCCACCTCTACCTATCCATCGATCAGGAAACCTTCGATCCAAGTACCGGCGAGCCGTACGACTGAAGTGTGCAGGAGCGCCATCATGCAAGAAGTTAATGTGTTGACGATTGATCAGTACAGTGTCTTCTAAAACATGAGGTATGGTAAGGGTGTTTTCCAGGAACTTTGTATGCGCCTGCCCCGTAAGTCTGTTTACAAGTACATGGGGTCCAACTAATCGTTCACCAATGATACCGGCCCACATGTTGAGGGAGAACCGCACCTGGTGATGAAATGGAACAGTTGCAAGTGGGTTTTCATACGCCCATACATGCTGATTGTGGAAATTTGTTATGCCATCTCGTGTGAACTGTGCTTCATCTGTAAATAATACTAAGGCAGGAAAGTTCGGATTTACACCACACTGCTTCAAGAACCACTGACAGAACCTAACTCGTGCAGGGGAATGTGCTGGTGACAGGGCCTGTACACGTTGCAAATGATAAGGATACAATTGATACTCTTTCAACAGTCTCCAGACAGTCGTATGAGGAACATTGACTTCCAACGCTACCCTTCGTGTGCTGATAGAAGGAGTCATCTTCACAGCCTCCAGAATCTCCTCCTGTACTTCTGGAGTTGTAGATCTTGGTCGTCCCCTTTCCCAAACCAGGAGAGTTAAATTTTCCATACTCGCACAGACGGTAATGGAGACGTACAAATGTCTTCCGATCTGGACATTGTCGCTGTGGGTACCTCTCCTGGTACAAACGACGAGCCAGCGCAGCATTGCCGTCCGCCTTACCGTACATGAAGTGTATCTCTCCCAGCTCTTGATTTGAATACATGTCACACAGTCTAACGCCTACACAACACTGAATGTAACCTTCGCCTCGGAATGAACTGTCAGAGTGCCCTCTTAATGTCGCCTTTGACGGCAACGACCTGCGGAAAGAAAAACGTTCCGGTGAATTTCAATGTTAGGAAGGCCATAACTCGGAAATAAAGCATTTCCGGACACATGTTGTAATGAAATATTTTGATTGTCTACATGTGGGAAATACATACCTGAAATTATGCCCTGTATTTTTGAAACACTCTGTATAGAGACAAATGAAGAGAACACATTGAAAGAATGACAGAATACCGCATACCAAAAATAATATTAGTTTATAAATCGATAGGTAAGGGAGATATTTGCAGGCCAAGAGAGCTATGAGCACAACCCTTTCACTGAAAACTATGAGACCTCTGTGAGTTCAGCGAAATAATCCATGTATTCTTGAAGAAGAAGAAGAAGAAGAAGAAGAAGAAGAAGAAGAAGAAGAAGAAGAAGAAGAAGAAGAAGAAGAAGAAGAAGGAAAACGAGATGATGAGATATAATGTATTCTTAATTGTTATTTATTCGGTGTGTTTTTTGCATTTATATTAGAAATTTAATAATATCTCAGTATTTTATACTCTAAAATATGATTTTGCAAAGTAAATTAATAAAATGAGCGTTCCCTTCTCAGAAACTGAAGTTCCTGTTCTAAGCGTAGCCACTTCTTTCATCTAAGTCAATATTATCTTACATTTTACCTTGTGCTTTTCTGGCATGATCTTGTGTTTTCCGTGCCTGCTCGGTTATTTTCATTACATTTAGCTTCTTCGTAATTGCGATGTCTGTGTACAGAACTGCTCTAACAGCTCAGTCAATATTCCGCTCTCAGAATCTTGCAGAGGCCAGAGTGCTCTTCGTCAGTGTATGACAGTTCTTCTGCTTGTCTGAGTTTGTCTCTATTGGCGCCCAGCAATACAGAGATTGAGTGTACTTGAAACTACATCTGCAAATTCTAAGGCTGATTTTTAACGGCTTCGAAGAAACATTTTAAACAGAGAAAATGATGTAACATTTAGCGAATGAATTTTTACAATCTTTTTAATGTAATAAGTGGTGGTGATGGTGGTAGTAAACACGTTCCCACGCACATACATACATACATACATACATACAGAACATACATACATACAGTACGTACGTACGTACATACATACATACATGCATGCATACATATATACATACATACAGTACATATATACATACATACATACATGCATACATATATACATACATGCATGCATACATACATACATACATACATACATACATACATACATACATGAATGCATACATATATACATATATACAGTACATATATACATACATACATGCATGCATACATATATACATACATGCATGCATACATACATACATACATACATACATGCATACATATATACATACATACATGCATGCATGCATACATATATACATGCATACATATATACATACAGTACATATATACATACATACATGCATACATATAACATACATGCATACATACATACATACATACATACATGCATGCATACATATATACATACATACAGTACATACATACATGCATACATACATGCATGCATACATATATACATACATACAGTACATATATACATATATACATACATGCATACATATATACTTACATGCATGCATACATACATGCATGCATACATATATACATACATACAATACATACATACATACATGCATACATATATACATATATGCATGCATACATACATACATACATACATACATACATACATACATACATACATACATACATGCATGCATACATATATACATACATACAGTACATATATACATATATACATACATGCATACATATATACATACATTCATGCATACATACATGCATACATACATACATACATGCATGCATACATATATACATACATACAATACATATATACATACATACATGCATACATACATACATACATGCATACATATATACATACATCCATGCATACATATATACATACATGCATGCATACATACATGCATACATACATACATACATACATACATGCATACATATATACATACAGTACATACATACATGCATGCATGCATACATACATACATACATACATACATACATACATACATAGACACATATATACATGCATACATATATACATACATACATACATGCATGCATACATAGATACATACATACATGCATACATATATACATACATAGATACATACATGCATGCATGCATGCATACATACATACATACATACATACATACATACATACATACATACATACATACATACGATCCACCACTGTGGAGTAACAAGTAGCATGCCTGACATGAAACAAGCGGATCCGGGTTAAAATCCTAGTTGGGACCAATTACTTGGTTGAGATTCTTTCCGGTGTTTTCCTCTCAACCCATTACGAGTAGGAGCAAATGAAGTGTTCAGAGTCATAGTGGGCCAAGCGCCATTTATTAAAAACGGAGAAAGCAAGGGTTAAAGTTAAGTAAATGTCATAATTTAATAAAGATTGACATATTATTTAGTTTTAATGTGCATATATATTATTTTAATTTACCGAAGTACATATGATATTTCCATGCGTAAATCACTTCGTGATTTAAGACGGCGCTCATTCCGTCGGATCCTGGCCAACTAGTCACTCATCTCGAGTGCACCTCAGCACATGTGTGGACTTCGGTCCTGCGTTCATAGACATCTATGACGCAGTGCAGAGGGCGGCCACTAGAGGGAACCCAAGAGTTGGAGCTTAATCTGAGACGATTCCAACCGGCGTCGGAGTTGTATCCGGTGTGGCTTAGTGGATAAAGCATCAGCACGTAGAGCTGAAAACCCGGGTTCAAATCCCGGCGCCGGAGAGAATTTTTCTCCGTTCCATTACTCTTTCATCGTTTAATGTGCATGCTTCGTATTACTTGCTATATGTTTCATTGAATTATGGTACTCACTTCATTTTAACCCTTGTTTTTTCGTGTTTAATACATGGCGCTTGGTCCACTATGGCTCTCAACCCTTCAAATGCTGGGCAACTTTCGGCGTTGGACCCTGGACTCATTTCGCTCGCATTATCACTTCCATCTCATTCAGACGCTAGATAACCTTAGAAATTGATAAAGTATCGTGAAATAAGAAATTTAAAAATCGTATATTGGCGTACATTCATGCATTCATTGTCGTAAAATTATAGTCTAGCCTCAGTCAACTATTGAATTGAGTTTTTTTTATTTGAACATTTCTGTGTATTAACCACAGATTTTCGTGTAATATGTCATTCTGCACAAAATTATTAGAATATATATCATTGGTATTCTGAGATTCCACGTCATTGATGCACCTCGATTGAAGGCTAGATCGCCTCCGCTGTGCATCCGGTATTAATTTGACAGGAGGAAGAGTGAACCTCGGGATTGTTCAATTATTGAAATACAATGTTGGTAAACATAGAAACAAATTCTAGAGAAATGATAAAAATTGTAGGATAAGCAGCCATGTTTGGTTGAAACACATCTTTCTGTATCGTTTTATTGGTCAAAATTAGTAAGACGTAGTAAAAGTGTTTGGAGAAAAAACTGAATGAGGTGGAAACAAATAGTGAAACTAAAAATATTAGATATTTATATAAGGGCATAAAGTAATTCAAGAATGGATATCACGCAACGGTAAACGTGATCAAGGATGAAAATGGTGACTTGTCACCTTTACTTTTTAACTTTGCTCTAGAATATGCCATTAGGAAAGTCCAGGATAACAGAGAGGGTTTGAAATTGAACGGGTTACATCAACTGCTTGTCTATGCGGATGACGTGAATATGTTAGAAAATCCACAAACAATTAGGAAAAATGCGGGAATTTTACTTGAAGCAAGTAAAGAGATAGGTATGGAAGTAAATTACGAAAAGACAAATTATGATTATGTCTCGTGACGAGAATATTGTACGAAATGGAAATATAAAAATTGGAAATTTATCTTTTGAAGAGGTGGAAAAATTCAAATATCTGGGAGCAACAGTAACAAATATAAATGATACTCGGGAGAAAATTAAACACAGAATAAATATGGGAAATGCCTGTTATTATTCGGTTGAGAAGATTTTATCATCCAGTCTGTTGTCAAAAAATCTGGAGGTTAGAATATATAAAACAGTTATATTACCGGTTGTTCTTTATGGTTGTGAAACTTGATCTCTCACTTTGAGAGAGGAACATAGATTAAGGGTGTTTGAGGATAAGGTGCTTAGGAAAATATTTGGGGCTAAGAGGGATGAAGTTACAGGAGAATGTAGAAAGATACACAACACAGAACTACACGCATTTTATTCTTCACCTGACATAATTAGGAACATTAAATCCAGACGTTTGAGATAGTCAGGGCATGTAGCATGTATGGGCGAATTCAGAAATGCATATAGAGTGTTAGTTGGGAGGCCGGAGGGAGAAAGACCTTTGGGGAGGCCGAGACGTAGATGGGAAGGTAATATTAAAATGGATTTGAGGGAGGTGGGATATGATGATAGAGACTGGATTAATCTTGCTCAGGATAGGGACCAATGGCGGGCTTATGTGAGGGCGGCAATGAACCTCCAGATTCCTTAAAAGCCAGTAAGTAAATAAGTAAGTACGTCACTTTAACGTAGACAGTATCATCACCTGTCCTGGATTCCTGATGAGAGAATCTTGCAACCTTGTCACCTACTGAAATTGAACCTGGGACCTTCCAATGTATAAATCAGTTCCTCTACAATCTGAGCTACAACCGTAAAAGATAGAAAAAAATTGTCGTCTTCTTGACTCTCGTTTATTAATGTTCCAGTTTTGCATAATTGGTTTCCTGAAATTGATTTCGCTTGTGTTAACATTTAATTCGACCGAGGCATTTGCTGTAATGTTAGGCGAGGCAGATGGGAGAGCTGAACTCAGCTTGTCACCGAAATTGTATGAAGCGATGCTCGCGTCAACACAGCTTCCCACTTTAGAGTTTGCCAATAGGAATTCGCCTGGGAGCAGAGGGGGATTCAAACTTTAACTTAAGCCCTGACGGCCAACTGGACGTCCGGCTATCCAAATCACACCATTTACCCTTTCCAGTAGACTGGAGTCAATCGCGCTGCAGATTATATTTCCTTTGACTAGATGAACTGTTAATGAGGAGATAGATTCATCGAATTTCAGTTAATTAGCAGGCAGAAGCCTTCGACATATAACCCCGCGATTTCTCTTTGTGTCGCGTGTAAAATATTGCTAATCTTTTCTCGGGTTAAGGTTTAATAGAATTACAGCTTTCCTCCAGAATGACATTCATTCATTCATTCATATTAGGGCTATTCTATATGAAATCGATCAGTAAAAAAACCTCGCATTTTTTTAACCTCTAAATTTTTCCCTACGTATACAAGGTGCTGAGGACAGTGCATTTTCAAAAAATATACCATCGAATGTCAAACGGTTTTCGTATTATTGAGCGACAAATTCAGCGTATTTTATAAAAACAAGCCTCTTTCAGTGCTCAGAACTCTGGAACCGTTTACTGCAGAGCACTGATCAGGAGCTCATTTTGAAGCTGACATTTGGTAGGTTATGTTAAGAAGTAATCCTTATTTTTATTTTATACAGAGAGACAGGTAATCTGATTTTACTTACTTTTAGGCTTTTTGTACATTTTTAAAAATGTAAAAAATATTGAGAGTAAACCTTGCATTATTAAGAGGGATTCGGCATTGTTTGCTTAGTGGCTCGGCAATAAGTTTCGAGGGTATTAAATAAATTATATTCACACGCCTAGATTTGAACGGCGCAGTACAGCACGAACTGGCCGAGAGCTGAAGATAAGCGATCGTTGGGCGTCATTTTACTCCTGTGTTTATGAAAACTTGTGATAAAGCTAGTCCAGCTATGCGCTACTAGACAAAGCATCACGTGTTTATGTCTTCTGGCCTTGCTTCCCTAGGCTAGCTCCCGCCTCACAGTCAGCTCGTTAGTTCACGCGCGTACTCTTTATTTTCTTTATTTGATATTTTCAATACTTTCTTATCAACGGTGCACCAGTAAAAAACATGTGTTTATTTCTATTTTCAATGCGGAATCTAACCATATATTTTTAATTTATTTTTTCGTGGGCAAAGGTGTCTTAATGAAGAAAAATCTAAATTTCTCCATTTCCATAAAAAGTAAGAAAAACTGTTTACATGTCAATATAACCTTTAACTTCTCAGCATCAAAATAAACCATGATTTTGATCATTGGGTGAAAGGGTTTCGGAGCCACAACAGTTAAAAGTTGCTAATTTTATGAAAATACGATAAATTTAAATATTTTAATTTAAACACTATGAAGTTCTGATCCCTCAAACTTTGCACAAAGCATTGTATCACAGTTGTCAATGGACAGAAAAAGTTTCAGTGTATTTAAAAATTGCAAGGTCAATTTTCTCTATATTTTAGTCGATTTGAGATGGGATAGCCCCATAGTATTCTGCCCAAGGGCAGATATTTCAATCCAAACCCAGCATTCTTCAGTCTTTCCTAGGAAAGATTGAGAAGATTAGACTGTAAATTTAACTGTAAGTGGAGTGTAATTTCTAAGTTCTGTCATGTAATTAATTAAGTTGATATGTAATTAATTAGGGTAATATGTAATTAATTAAGTTTATAATAGTTCTGTTTAATAGAAGTACATGGGAAGTGAAAGGACTTCTTTTTGGCGCTAGGGGAACTTCATTTAAGTTAACCAAAACAATTCTCCTTTCTCTTAAATTTTCTAATGAGGACATTAACAAAATTTGTCTGATGGTATTGAGAGATTCATTATCCATTTTGCACAATCACTTGTATAATACTACGTAATATTTTTTTTTACTTTATTTCATTACTCTCCAATGTATTTTAATCTCATGTTTTTCCGAAATCAAATTATACTTTATTTTAAATTTATCATTGTTCCGTATTCTCTCCGCAGTCATGTTATATTTTTAATTTAACCTCTGCTTTGTATTCTGGATCCTAGTGGTCAGCCGTACATGTCGGCCAGATGTCCCAAATTGTGGAATTTGTGTAAGTTATGTTTACTTTTGGTTATAGTAGGCGTGAATATATACTAGTTTTAATTTATAGTCCTGGGTTTATTGCATTTATTTATTTATTTATAGTTACAATTAAATTTACGCCTATTTTATTTTTTTATTGTAATATTATTGTATTTTATATATATCACTGCCACCGGGTGTATACCCAATTGTAGTGTTAATAAATGCACGCACACACACTCACACACACACACACATACACGCTCTCTTTCTGCTTTCCTCTTAGTCTCCGCATATGATCCATATATCTTAATGCCGTCTATCATCTGATGTCTTCTTCTGCCCGAACTCTTCTCCCGTTCACCATTCCTTCCAGTGCATCCTTCAGTAGGCAGTTTCTTCTCAGCCAGTGACCCAACAAATTCCTTCTCCTCTTCCTGATCAGTTTCAGCATCATTCTTTCTTCACCCACTCTTTCCAACACAGCTTCGTTTCTTATTCTGTCTGTCCACTTCACACGCTCCATTCTTCTCCACATCCACATTTCAAATGCTTCTATTCGCTTCTCTTCACTACGTCGTAATGTCAATGTTCTGCACCATACAATACTACATTCCACACAAAGCACTTCACCAGTCTCATCCTTAATTCTTTCTCCAGAGGGCCGCAGAAGATGCTCCTTTCTGTATTAAAAGCTTTCTTTGCCATTGCTATTTTCCTTTTGACTTCTTGGCAGCAGATCATGTTACTACTTACAGTACACCCAAGTATTTGGTTTACTTTGTTATTTCGGTTTCGCACGTTTTCCTTCTATATTTTTCTCCTATGACCACGGTCTTCGTTTTGTTTGCATTTATCTTCATCCCATACTGTTCACATTTGTCATCTAAGTTCAGTAGCATATCCCTCAGTATCGTCTTCCCTACTGAAACAAGTTAGTATGTGTTTTTGTAATACAGAATAGTTCTAATATAACGTAGATTGGCCGTTTCTTCTCTTCAGCTGCCCTTTATGTCTCGAAAGGCTTCAATTCTAAGTGAGATTCATGGTCTTGGGTTCATAATCAATACATAATCATAATCAAAATCGATACATTTAAGGAAAGGTTGAGAAGATTAGACTGAAAATGTAATTGTAGATGCAGTGTAATTATTTAAGTTGTGTCATGTAATTAATTAAGTTCATATGTAATTAATTAAGATGATATGTAATTTAGTTGATATGTAAATACATTAAGGTGATATGTAATTAATTAAGATGATATGTAATTAAGTTGATTTGTAATTAATTGAGGTGATATGTAATTACTTAAATTGGTAATAATTCGGTGAAATAGAAGTACTTATAAGTTAGGTTTACTTTTGCTTATTGTAGGCCTTATTATAGAATATTTATTTATAGTCCTAGGTTTATTGCATCTATTTATTTAAAGTTAGAAATAAATTTACGTTTATTTCATATTTTTATTTTTGTTTTATTGCTGTAATTATTGTATAATTGTAATGGTATTATTGTATATTATATATCACTGCCACCGGCTGTATATCCAATTGTAGTGTTAATAAATACATACATACATACATACAGTGCATACATACATACATACATACAGTGCATACATATATACATACATACAGAACATACATACATATATACATACAGTACATACATACATACAGTACATACATACATACATGCATACATACAGTACATACATACATACATGCATACATACAGTACATACATATACATACAGTACATATATACATACATACATACATTGCATACATACATACATACATACAGTACATACATACATACAGTACATACAGTACATACATACATACATACATACAGTGCATACATACATACATACATACATACATACATACAGTGCATACATACATACACACATACATACATGCATGCATGCATGCATGCATACATACATACATATATACACACATACATACATACATACATACATACATACATACATACATACACACATACATACATACACATACATACATACATACATACATACATACATACATACATACATACACACATACATACATACATACATACATACATACACATACATGCATACATACACACATACATACATACATGCACACACACATACATACATACATACATACATACATACATACAGTACATACATACATGCATACATACATACAGTACATACATACATACACACATACATACATACATACATACATACATACATACATACATACATACATACATACATACATACATACATACATACATACATACATACATACATACATACATACATACATACATACATACATACATACATACATACATACATACATACATACATACATACATACATACATACATACATACATACATACATACATACATACATACATACATACATACATACATACATACATACATACATCTCCAATTTGTTGTCAGTGTAGTGCTCTATCTTCTCTTCAAGGGAACAGCAAGCTAGTTGTGGCAATATTGTTACATACAAGAAAAGGAAAGGGCTGTTATAATCATTTTTATTGTGTATGAATTAAACGTTGTTCAGATTTCAGTATTGTATAAACGTTTGCAAGTTAGAGAAAATGGCGTGGTTTGATTATGAGTAAATCGCAATTTCCTGTTTAGAGGTACTGCAAAGTAACTTCATTTCCTTAGCTGCAATGCTCACTTCCTAGGGACAAATCGATACAATGGAAATGGCTACCGATATCCAATATCCAATATAAATGAATGTCACAGACATGCAGACGACACGTCGATAATCACTTTTTCGGGTACGAGAAGAATATAAAACGAATATTTTCGTCCAAATTTTCTTTCTGTTTACTTTTTCATTACCACGATAACATACTAATTTAATATATTTCGTATCCTGGTGTGTTACACGGGCGGGGAATATGACAATTGATACGACAATACAGTAATTCGATGGTGTTTGGGTAAAGGGGATTATTACTTTTTGTGCAAGTGGAGTTTTATTCCCCAAGTGAATACACGAGTTAAATTCTACACCTGGGTGTGCAAAAAAAAGAAATAAAACTTGCATTCGATGTGTTTTATTTGTGTAAAAAATTATTTGCAATAAGGGTACGAAGTTTTAATTTTCATTTATATCAATAACCATGTTTTTTATGGTTGTGAAACTTGGACTCTCACTTTGAGGAACATAGTTAAGAGTGCAAGTCAAGCTTTCAGGTATAACTCCCTGTGAAGTTGATTTGAATAATTTCGAGGGAAAAATTGTTCCGGGGCCGGGTATCGAACCCGGGACCTTTGGTTAAACGTACCAACGCTCCACCAACTGAGCTACCCGGGAACTCTATCCGACACCGATCCAATTTTTTCCTCTACGTATATCCACGTACTTCAAAGTGGGCTGACAACCGTCAAGCAACCAACATTGAGTGCACACTAACTCTGTGTGACTTAAGTTGCTCAAACTCAAGTCTTCAGGCGGTTATATACATTATGTAATGTCTACTTTATTCAGCATATTACTAACCTAACTTATTCCTGAGAATTTTGTGAGCACTTCCGTAAGAAACCCCAATTTCTACAGCTAACTTCTTGACTGACTTATTAGGACCTCGCTGCATCCTTTCTCTAGCATCTTCTACAGCATCTTCTGTCACCTTTGTTGGCCATCTTACACTTTTCTTCCTTTCTGTACACTCTGTTGCTCTAAATTTATCTACCAGATTAATGACATTTCTACGAAAATATTCCGTAATGATATAATCAGGAAATTGTGAAAAAAAACTGTTATTCACATTCGGTTATATTGTAATTCCAGTTTCCATCATCGTCCTTCATATCTACAAACAGTAAAACAAAGCTCTTGTTTAAATAAGTACCGCACCATATTATAGGGTGCCGTACTTTCGGTAACTCTAATCTTCACTTGCGCTCAGTCCACACAGATAAATTCAGTTATGCTACCCACCATACTTGTGTGAAAATAAACTTCAATAATATAAGCTCTTTCTTCTAGAGAAAACGCAACATATTTCTGAAACACACTGTACTTTGTACTGTTTACTACACTGCTAGCAACAGCGGCCGTAAGTTTGTGTGACTGACGTTAGCAAGGACATTAGTGAAGGGGGTTGGGAGTCAAGTACATTTAGAAACGCAGGTACAATAAAAATTGAAGTAAAAATAAAATGATGTCCCTGTATATGTAGAGAGGAGACAAGACAATGCGTAATACATTCCTCCGTTGATATGGGAGAAAGCCAATGTTTACCTACTTAGATATAACACTAGGAACAAGTCCCCTGCAATCGGAAAGCATCTTGTTTAAGTAGAGCAGCCGTGGCGAAAAGGCCATGGTGCGCCGAGCCACTGTGTAAGCTGCAACGTGCAAGGCACCTATGGAGGGAGGCGGACAACCGAAGGGGAAGTTAATGTTTATGACGTGTAACGAAGAAAGAAATGAACAACAAAACATAGGACACATTATCACAACCTAAAATTAACTGTCTTCAGAATGTCTCTGCGACAAAGTTTCAAAATCAGGAATTATGTCACTTACTGCCAGTCGTAGTTGATCACGAAGGTATTTGTCTGTCAGTCGTGATCTAAATTTGATTTTTACTATTTTCATTGTTGAAAATAATTTTTCACAAACGTAAGTTACAGCGAACATGGCTTCAACAGAGCAAGCGAAAGAACGAAGCTTCAAATATATATATATATATATTTTTTTTCCAAAGATTTGAAAAGTTCAATATCTGCCAAGTCCTTACATCTAGCTTTCATTTAACGTCACATTGTAAATCTGTGAGTTTAAATTGAAAATCTAACCGCATTATTTGTATATCTGCTGTAAAAGAATCGACGTACAGTGATGATAATGATAATAATAATAATAATAATAATAATAATAATAATAATAACACGTAACCTTTTAATGTTTCGTCAGTAACATGTAGTAACTTATAATGCCGTTTTATGTTATACAACCGTTTTCCTAGTAATATTTGTGAACAAATCATACATTTAATATTTTCATCATATTGTAAGCAAAAGAATGCATCCTCCCATCCTACTTGAAACTTTGGTTTGTATAGAGGTACATGGTTTCGAGAGAGATATTGCGACGATACGCCACTCGCAGGTCCGAGACAAATACAAATAGAACGGAGTTTGACTCCAGTGAGTGAGAGGGTGGGGGTTGTAGGTAGGAAGCGAAAGAAAAGCACTGCGAGCCACAATGTGCTCGTGAGTCCCATTTTCGCCGCGGCTGAAGTAGAGCATGAAAGTCAAGGAATATTATTAACAGTGAAAAATGGGAATGAGTATAAATTGAAAGGTCCAGGGGAAAAACACGTTTAGTCCATATTTAGTAATTTTATTTTTATATTTTGATTGAATCTGGCAGTTAAAGCTGAGATCTTCAAGATTCCCTAATTATACAGGCTAAAACTCACTTGGTCCACATTATACGCCTATTAAGGTGTTAGGTGCAGCTCAGAGCAGTAAAATTTTGGAAATATTCAACATTTTTTTCCTCCATTACTGTATCTTGTACTATAATGAAAATTAGTATGTGTAAAACACTGTCCTTCTGCTATATGAAACATATTTTTACGATAAAAAAAAATTATTTAATTTTTTTTTTCAGTTCACTGTGCAGTGATGAAGCGTTTCCCAAATAAGTCAAAAACTCTCCAACATTCTGTGATAAAACTTTTTGTACGTATTTATGAATGTCATATCTATAATATGATGCAATATCACTCCTCTGCCTTTGATAGATTGTCGTCCACACCTGTGGAGTAACGTTCAGTGCGTCTGGCTGCGAAACCATGTGGCCCGGGTTCGATTCCCGGTCGGGGAAAGTTATCTGGTTGAGGTTTTTTCCTGGGTTTTCCCTCAACCCAATATGAGCAAATGCTGTGTAACTTTCGGTGCTGGACCCCGGACTCATTTCACCGGCATTATCACCTTCATCTCATTCAGACGCTAAATAACCTAAGATGTTGATAAAGCGTCGTAAAATAACCTACTTAAAAAAATTGATAGATTTTCTGATAAAAAATAAATTCATTTCAAAAAATGGTGAAATATCAGTATTTTCTTCTAACACAAAATAAAAAATATATATTATTTATTATTGAATCTAGTTGAAAGAGCATGATATTGTAAACATGAGTTTCAGCAAAAAAATAAAAGAGAGAGAACATGAAAGTTCACAATGAAAATTAAACATAACGTAAGCGTTAACTTAACGTTACAGTAAAATCAAGAAGTCATACCATCATTCACGATGGGAACATACACATAACAGCAAACATACTTAGTAACCATGGAAACATAATAACGACGCCATTTCCTTATATTCTGTCGCATACTTCAGCGCTCCACGATTGTGTTCTGTTTGCAAATCATGTAAGCATAAGCATGAAAGCTTGGAGTTTGCAAACTTCCATGTTAACGTGTTACGGTAATGTTTATGTCAATGCTTATGTGAATCATTGTGAATGATCCCATTTGGTAGCCTGGGCGCAAACTTCTGTGTTTATGTTACGGTTATGTTTAATTTTCATTGTGAATGGGCCTTTATGAGGGAAACACTTCATCACTGCACAGTAAACTGCCACCATTTTGAATTTTAAAAAAGTATATAAATAATTTTTTCTAAATCGCAAAAATATTTTTATCATATAGCAGGAGGACAGTGTTTTACACATACCAATTTTCATTATTGTACAAGATACAGTAATGGAGGAAAAAAATTGTGCATATTTCCAAAAATGTTACTACTGTAAGCTGTACCTAACCCCCTTAAGGAAAGGCTTACAAGGGAAGAAACTCTCATTCTGCAAGTGTGTAAAGGATCTTTTGAAAAATTTGCAAAATGTGACTAAACGTGTTTTTTACCTGGACCCTTCAGTTGTTAATTCATTTAAAAAGAGTGAATCTGATACAACGGTAATACAAATTCATTTTGTATCCTAGAAAATATTCGTTTGTAAAATAAAAATAAATAAATAAACAAACAAACAAATAAATAAATAAATAAATAAATAAATAAAACATGTAAGTAAATAAAATAGGAAATACATAAAAAGTAAATCATCATCATATTCCAGGCACGAAATTAGGCCATTGTTGGCCTGTTTCGGTTCCAGCTATACAGGATCCAATAGACGTTTCTGTGGACGTCCAGGTCGTCGTCGTCCTTGAGGGTGGTATTTTAGCATTTCGTGGGGTGTCCGGCCAGCTTCCATACGAGAAATGTGTTCAAGCCATCTGTTTCTATATACTGTATTTTTTTCTTCTAATGGTTGCATGTTGAGTTTCTGCAGTATATCCTCGTTCCTCTTGTGGTCCAGAAGTGTGTATCCTGCAGTTCGTCGCAGATATTTCATTTCAGCTACTCTTAATCTGCTGATATCTCTTTGTTTCAGAACCCAAATTTCGCTTCCATAGAGGAGAGTTGGTAGTGCAAGGGTTTTATATAGTTTTATTCTGGAATGTTTCTGTACTAAACTTGGTTTTAGGGTATGGTTTAGCAGTCCTAATATTTTAAAAAATTTGTTAATTTTTCTGCTTACATCATTCTCTCCTTCGTTTGATATATTACATCCTAAGTATGAAAAGGAATTTATCTTTTCTAAAATCACATTTTCAACAACAATTTTGCTTCGGATTGGGTTTGTACCTTCAAATGCCATTATTTTGGTTTTTTTCTGGTGAAATCTGCCATGTTCTTCTATGATTTTATTTAGTTTAAATATATCCATCTTTAAATTGTCGTCGGAGTTTGCAACTAATACTTGGTCGTCCGCGAGAAGAACTGTGTTTAGTCTTATGGAACTTGAAATTTGAATTCCTAATTTGTACTCCTCACACCAAAGGCGTATTATTTCATCCATGTATATATTGAAAAGACTAGGTGACAATGGGCAACCTTGTCGTACTCGATTTATGGATCTATAGTTCGAAGTAAAATTATTAAATTTTATATTTATTTTATTGTTAGTGTAAATATTGCAAATGTTTTGAAGCAGGATAATTGTTATATTTCTTCTTTTGCAAAATTTCCATTAATTTAAAAAGTAAATAAATAAATAGGCCTACATAAATATTCCCTTAAACTCTCCAGCAATATCTACAATATTTACGCCGTTTTCAGGGCGTTGAATAATATTTACTTTGCCAGAAATACTCAGACGTGAACGTGTTTGTGACATGATGCTTTACCGGTATGCGAGGCCTTGGATTCTCGTCAAAACAGACTACGTTGTATGTTTTGCTGCTTTCTTTAGACTCAAACGCATTCTACTAACTTATATCAGGGGAGACTGTAGTAAGGAGATGGGTGAGGGAAAGGGAGGAATACTACGTTCCCCGCCTTCATACCTTTTATTTACGACGCCACTACATGCACTCTTATAGTAAAATAGTATGCAGGTGGGATTACGTCACTCAGTTCATGCTGCCCCATTTTAAGGACGAAGCCAGTGTGTATTCATGCCCTCATTACCGAGTAATGGCGTATGTCAGACAGTGTGTCCAGGTCGTTGTTTCCTCCGTCACCGGATTCCCAGAAGCGCGGGTTCTTTCCAATGACGTATGCATTATTAAACCGTGGTCCTGTTCGCGACACGCAGATGCGCTGATGAATTCCGTGCTGCCCCTTCAATAATTCCGGCAACGCCAGCCATTCAGTCTCCATTGATTTACATGGAACGGAAGAGTCCCCGTCTAACCCGCCATTTTGTGCCGTCGTACATGTAATTGTAATAAATCCGGTTTAAAATAAAATTACACGAAACGCTAGCCTACTTGTCTGTCTGTCACAACTCTCCTATGTGGCATAGCACGACAGTCTACTTTCATTTTCATTCGTGCACATTAATTATAAGTCCAGTTCGAAGAAGAACTCAAATAGCCTACTTTCCTGAAATATAGTTCAGTTCCTTCAAAAGAACTCCAAGCTGCTACTAAGCTTAAATTACAGCTCAGACTTCGATCGAGATATATATTTAAGTAAATCAGGTATGAAATATTAACCCGTTTGCGAATTTGATTACAGACGGTGGTGAATTTCATCAATATTGCACATAGAATGAGAGTTTGTGATGTGCATTCCTAGACCCACACAGGAACCTACTTTTCGATTAAAATTTCCTATATTTATATGCACATGTCTATAATAGTAACATCAATACTTAACCCTTGGAAACCTGAGCAGTGTGCATTTTGTAACACATACCACATTTTTCTTTGGATCTTTTTTTATTATTTTATTGGGTTATTTTACGACGCTGTATCAACCTCTAGGTTATTTAGCGTCTGAATGAAATGAAGGTGATAATGCCGGTGAAATGAGTCCGGGGTCCAGCACCGAAAGTTACCCAGCATTTGCTCGTATTGGGTTGAGGGAAAACCCCGGAAAAAACCTCAACCAGGTAACTTCCCCCGACAGGGTTTCGAACCCGGGCCACCTGGTTTCGCGGACAGACGCGCTGACCGTTACTCCACAGGTGTGGACTCTTTGGATCTTGAAAGGGAGTGAAGAAATGTGGCTGGTTCCTTTTATAGCTGAATATTTAGATTTTCTTTATTAGCTGGTAAAACATAATTACAATTATACAAATATAAATTAATATATAAATACAAAATTACGTAACATTCCGATGATTGAGTTTGGTGATATATGGATTATATACATAAATATACAGGATTTTTTTTCCGAGGTGGTGTTACAAACGTTCAGGGATAATGGCGAAGGGCACAGGTATCAATTTGAGATAAGGGACTATGGTCCGGAAATGACTGAGTCGGAAGTTATAATCAAAAATAGTTGTGTGGAAATGGATTTGTAATTTGGCACCACGTACCCTCCTTCCCTCAACTTTTGGAACAGTGGAAAAATGCCTCTACTATATACTATACTACCTCTTTCGTCAGTCTCTTTCCTTTCCACTGTAAAGCGCTCAGGCTTTCCTGAGCGCTAAAGCGCGCTCTTGCTTCTATAGGCATCAATTGACATGACTGCATTAGCGCCTCCGGGATTCAATTCGACGGCGGGTTGACACGTGTATCCGTTCTAACAGGATCCTTTTTGAGTACTTACTCTAAAACCGATTCCATATTTTTATTTCATAATGAGCCGCATCATACAATGTTAGCGTCCACACCTGTGGATAAACGGTCAGCGCGTCTGGCCGCGAAACCAGGTGGCCCGGGTTCGAATCCCGGTCGGGGCAAGTTACCTGGTTGAGGTTTTATCCGCGATTTTCCCTCAACCCAATACGAGCAAATGCTGGGTAACTTTCGGTGCTGGACCCCGGACTCATTTCACCAGCATTATCACCTTCATTTCATTCAGACGCTAAATAGCCTAGATGTTGATACAGCGTCGTAAAATAACCCAATAAATAAATACAGAGACATCATTTTATTTTTACTTCAATTTTTATTGTACCTGAGTTTTTGAATGTACTTCACTCCCACCCCCTCTACTAGTAAACTTACAACCGTTCTCCACACAGAACTGAGTTAGTGAGTACAGTACGTTCCAGAAATATGTTCGCGTTTTCCAGTGACGAAAGAGCTTTCAATATTGGATCATATTTTCGCACAGGTACTGTTGTCCGTTTGCCTACGTCGCATCCCGGTTTTCCCCACTTGCTTCTGTTCGCCCCTCTGTAAAGTATAGTAGCTGGGCTGTGTTATCTTTTTTCTGAAAACATTAATTCTGTTAGGAATTGGACGTCTACGTAATATTATGCAACTGTTTAAAAGAACTTAAATAAAAGGGCCTCTTTAAGTAATTAACTATCACGTGATTTCCTCCCCCCTTTCTACGACCCTGCGACAAAACCACTTGAACGGACAGTAGATAGCATTTCTGAGTAATTTTATCTTTTCGGGTCGGGCAGAAGTGAAGATTGAATTTACAATACGTAAGGTACTCTTTTATAGAGCAGGTACAGAATTATTTCAACATGAGTTACTCGTACGAAAGACGAAACTGGTAATTGGAATTAGGTACAATAGCCTATAGTGCGATAATATGCACAAAAGAACTGAAGCCTGTATCAAAATGAGCGGCCACCATTTTCAAGAATGTGTTTAAATATCCATATTATGATTATTTTTTCAATTTAACTTCATTCTCTATATTGTACGCTAATGTGCTGTAACAGTAAAATATGCACTGCATAATGAATACGTCCGAATGGATAGCTCAATTCGTGAGTAAAAACACTAAGTGTTAATACAGTACTATATTTTGATTAAACAAAAACCTAATGAAAATTATCAAACTCAAAATTGCGATATTTCCTAGTTTACATAAATGGATGAACTACATTTCTTCCCTCCTATACCTAGTAAAGTGATTTGTTTGTATTTTACGCCAGTACCATCGAACTCCAGTCTTGGAAGGGGGAGCAAGCGGTGTTTCCGGTTCTAGACCTTTAATCCAAGAATATAACCAGGTTAATATTAAAAATGTTAGTAAAAATAAAATGATGTCCCTGTACAATGTTAGCAGAGTTGTAGAAAATGGACTGTAACAAGGTAATAAAGAGTTTTCGGACGAAGGTTCGTAAAGTATTTTTTGTTCTCTATATGATAAGAATATTCCCCTAAAGTTTTGACATAAATTTTAGTTACACTCTGTATAAGACCCAAAGCAAGCCTATCTTCAAGATCCTGTCACCAGCGGGGAACGAACCTGGAACTTCCAATCCGCAGTCCATTGCACGACCGAGCTACAGCGAATCCTGATTATGGTGATAGTAGTAATTATAATAAGATACTCAAACTGATGATTACAGCGGAGATGATGATACATTGGTTGTAATACAAGAATGTCTTTGTAAGCTTGATAATTGATTTCTTTTTAAGATTCGAACCGAGTGCCTTGGCAATCAAAGTCGAGTCCTTACTGCCGATCCTCTATTTCATCACAGAATGCGATCCTTTATGGGAGGCAGCCCCCTATCTCTCTTAAAATTTGTCCGCGTCTCTCAGTAAAGAAGTTGGAACGAGACCATAAATTAGAGTGAAATAGACTAGGGAAAATCACAGAGAAGTAAGAAGTGCTTTGGAGCGAAATAATGCTACTTCAAGGATTCTTCTTCTAGAAGTCTGAAGATACAGCAATAGCTTGTTACTTCGAGTTCGTCGAATATCTATGCTTGCGAGGAAAAATGAAATTTCGAATTTATTTCAGTTCACTGCAAGAAATATCAATAATGATTAATATAGTCAATTAATGTTGATATCGCATAGTGTGAAATCAATATTTTTATGGATAGATGGTGGTCGTGCGGCATTAAAATGGATTACGTTCCCTAATTCTGTCATCTAAAGCGGTGGTTTCCAACAGCCACAGTGCATTTATAATAGTGGTATTTATCCCAATTTTCCTTAATACTTCCCATAACTTGCTTAATTGCACAGTGTCAAGAGCTTTTTCTAAGTCAACAAATAGCAGATGCAACTGTTGTTCTAATGCAGGCATGCCAAAAACCTGCACATTGTGCAACTGTTTCTGTGCGATGTGCACTTTCTATTACCCTACCTGGAGGGAGTGAATCGCCTTGGGTGGAGCGCGACAGGGCTATACAGATCTGCAGAGCATATCACCTTTTATATATATATATATATATATATATTATATATTTTTTATGTATTTTTTATATATTTTATATATTTTTGATGTACCGAAGTACATATGATATGCGTAATAAATCACTTTGTGATTTAAGACGGCGCCCATACCGTCGGATCCCGGCCAACCAGTCACTCATTCGAGTGCACCTCAACACATGTATGGACTTCGGTCCTGCGTTCATAGATATCTATGACGTAGTGGAGAGGGAGGCCACTAGAGGGAACCCAAGAGATGGAGCTTAATCTGAGACGATTCTAACCGGCGTCGGGGTTGTATCCGGCGTGGCTTAGTGGATAAAGCATCAGCACGTAGAGCTGAAAACCCGGGTTCAAATCCCGGCGCCGGAGAGAATTTTTCTCCGTTCCATCACTCTTTCATCATATGATGACGCAGAATATCTGCATGGAAATATCATATGTACTTCGGTACGTCAAAAATATATATGATATGCGTAATAAATCACTTTGTGATTTAAGACGGCGCCCATACCGTCGGATCCCGGCCAACCAGTCACTCATTCGAGTGCACCTCAACACATGTATGGACTTCGGTGAGGGAACCCAAGAGATGGAGCTTAATCTGAGACGATTCTAACCGGCGTCGGGGTTGTATCCGGCGTGGCTTAGTGGATAAAGCATCAGCACGTAGAGCTGAAAACCCGGGTTCAAATCCCGGCGCCGGAGAGAATTTTTCTCCGTTCCATCACTCTTTCATCATATGATGACGCAGAATATCTGCATGGAAATATCATATGTACTTCGGTACGTCAAAAATATATATGATATGCGTAATAAATCACTTTGTGATTTAAGACGGCGCCCATACCGTCGGATCCCGGCCAACCAGTCACTCATTCGAGTGCACCTCAACACATGTATGGACTTCGGTCCTGCGTTCATAGCTATCTATGACGTAGTGGAGAGGGCGGCCACTAGAGGGAACCCAAGAGATGGAGCTTAATCTGAGACGATTCTAACCGGCGTCGGGGTTGTATCCGGCGTGGCTTAGTGGATAAAGCATCAGCACGTAGAGCTGAAAACCCGGGTTCAAATCCCGGCGCCGGAGAGAATTTTTCTCCGTTCCATCACTCTTTCATCATATGATGACGCAGAATATCTGCATGGAAATATCATATGTACTTCGGTACATCAAAAATATATATGGTATGCGTAATAAATCACTTTGTGATTTAAGACGGCGCCCATACCGTCGGATCCCGGCCAACCAGTCACTCATTCGAGTGCACCTCAACACATGTATGGACTTCGGTCCTGCGTTCATAGATATCTATGACGTAGTGGAGAGGGCGGTCACTAGAGGGAACCCAAGAGATGGAGCTTAATCTGAGACGATTCTAACCGGCGGCGGGGTTGTATCCGGCGTGGCTTAGTGGATAAAGCATCAGCACGTAGAGCTGAAAACCCGGGTTCAAATCCCGGCGCCGGAGAGAATTTTTCTCTGTTCCATCACTCTTTCATCATATGATGACGCAGAATATCTGCATGGAAATATCATATGTACTTCGGTACATCAAAAATATATATGGTATGCGTAATAAATCACTTTGTGATTTAAGACGGCGCCCATACCGTCGGATCCCGGCCAACCAGTCACTCATTCGAGTGCACCTCAACACATGTATGGACTTCGGTCCTGCGTTCATAGATATCTATGCCGTAGTGGAGAGGGCGGCCACTAGAGGGAACCCAAGAGATGGAGCTTAATCTGAGACGATTCTAACCGGCGTCGGGGTTGTATCCGGCGTGGCTTAGTGGATAAAGCATCAGCACGTAGAGCTGAAAACCCGGATTCAAATCCCGGCGCCGGAGAGAATTTTTCTCCGTTCCATCACTCTTTCATCATATGATGACGCAGAATATCTGCATGGAAATATCATATGTACTTCGGTACATCAAAAATATATATGATATGCGTAATAAATCACTTTGTGATTTAAGACGGCGCCCATACCGTCGGATCCCGGCCAACCAGTCACTCATTCGAGTGCACCTCAACACATGTATGGACTTCGGTCCTGCGTTCATAGATATCTATGACGTAGTGGAGAGGGCGGCCACTAGAGGGAACCCAAGAGATGGAGCTTAATCTGAGACGATTCTAACCGGCGTCGGGTTTGTATCCGGCGTGGCTTAGTGGATAAAGCATCAGCACGTAGAGCTGAAAACTCGGGTTCAAATCCCGGCGCCGGAGAGAATTTTTCTCCGTTCCATCACTCTTTCATCATATCACCTTTTGTTTCAGTAACGCAGTTTCAGTACGGGTGCTGATTTGGCTGTGTCTGTGATTGAGTTATGATAAATAAAGTGAGGAGTTCACAGATAACGAAGAAGAGAATTACTTATCATATATCATAACATAATTGTTATAATGTTTTACTCAGCCAAAATAATTATTTGAAAATGAAAGGCTTTCATCATATCATGTGGACCTAATAGTGATGTGAGAATTTAAATCATATTAGTAAAGTTCTCAAAATATATCCGCCAGCTCTTATTTCTTAATTAGTACTCTCACGACAAAACCAACTTGACAATGGGGTTGTTTTGGAGTCTGTACTAACAATCAATGGTTAGACGACTTACGACTTTCATTTCATAAGCTGGTAAGTGATGAGAATAGAGTGAGGAATACGTGTGAGGTTCTTGAGGTTGTAAGGAGTGAAGAAAGCAACTATTTGCAAGGCGGAAGTATTTTCTGGAAAAATGTAGGCCTATAATGGTAAATTTTTCATCTCACGTCACTATATTAATTTAATATACTTACATTAATAAATCTTTAAACCTGACATAAAGAGAATACCGTCGCTTCTCAGCTTGTGAACTACACTTTTAATTTTCCAAATAAACTATTTATGAATATAAATTCTAAGCTTAATTTATATCATTTATTAATATTAATGTTAATTATATTGACATTCAGCAAGGAGGTGATTTCAGTGTAAAAACTTCACAATGTCCTACTGCATGTAATTAATTGGGAGTATAATATTTTCTTCAACATTTGTGTACCAATGGCCCTAATAAATAATAATGCTTGACGAACAATGAAAGATTAGGGTCTATTATTTTAAAATAATGAATACCTAGTACGTAAAAGAAATACTTGTTCGTTTTTCATTGTTTCGAAATTACTGCAATATTTTGTTCTTTAAATACTATATAAAAATCATATTAATAAATTATACTTTACAAACCACTACTTTGTGAAGTATAACTGAGTAAGCCTAAAGTTTCTTGTATTACAATTTTCAAATGTAGACACTGATAATAAATGTTTTTTTTTTCCTTCTGCTAAGTGTGTTTATAATTTCCAAATGTCTATTTAATCCAACCCTAGAAGCGCAGAATAGATTATTATACACTCCTCCAGCTAAGAACTGGTAATAGCAACGCTTGAATGATGCAGTCCGAACAGATCGGCGATCCGTGCACATAACTGCACATTTAGAGTCTGATTTCTGGTAGCCTATGCCTGTTCTAATGCATATTTCTTTTCCAAAATCTGTTTAATTACAAATATATGGTCTACTTTCGACCTCCCTGCTCGAAATCCTGCTTCTTCTTCGTCCTTCATATCAAAATTAAATAAATCACGACTTGAAATGCAGTAGTGATTTTAATTGGGGGAAAAAAATGCCACCTCTTATACAACCTGAGTGTAAAACATTTCTTGATGACTTCCGTTCGTTGGACTAGATTTGCCATATACACATTCAGAATCGATTTATAAGAACCTAATTTGTTATTGAAATTGTCCACGGCAATTAAGTGACATAGAAGAGATAATTAACTGTCGCGTGTCTGAATCATGTTGTTCTTGTGACACGCACGGCTCGTTTGGAATGGCACGTGCTACCTCTTGGTGCAAAGTCATCACTATTTCAGTGGTTCTAATCCGTGGTGTTAGCAAGTTGTTATTTGGAATTCTCCTTCAGAAAACTGACCTCTCTATATTCTGTATACATTTGAGGTTAATTTTATATGTGAATTGAAACCTCGTTTCGTTGTCGCCGATGTGGATGCTTGAAAGACTGGAAAAAGCTGGGTTTGCAGTGAAAGACCTGTCCTTAAGCAGAACACTAAATGAAAATGAAATGTGTAGTTTTCACTTTAGGCCTATATCTAGTTTTCAGCATGACTGTCATGCGTAATTGTGAATGTATATTTAGTTTTCGAACGTACCTGTGATAATGTTTTATCTTCTTGTGCAATGTTCAATAAACACTTTGTTAGTATTCAAAATATCTCCCGGTGATGTTCTTTTTCTTGAAGTGTATTTCCAAGTAGCTTGATTTCGAAATATTTTATAGTGAAATTTTATTATTTGATTTTTTGTACACAATTCTTTGTACACAGGCTTTGTACATCAATGTATACCGGTAACCTATATTATTTTCATCATTAAAATCATCATTATTATTATCATCATCTTCTCTTTCTTAGACGATTTTTGAATTCGGTTACTTACTTACTTACATATGGCTTTTAAAGAACCCGGAGGTTCATTGCCACCCTCGCATAAGCCCGCCATCGGTCCCTATCCTGAGCAAGATTAATCCAGTCCCTACCATCATATCCCACCTCCCTCAAAACTATTTTAATATTACCCTCCCGTCTACGTCTCGGCCTCCCGAAAGATCTTATTCCCTCCGGCCTCCCAACTAACACTCTACATCAATTACCTTTATAATAAATTCCGTAAAATAGTATATTATTTTGTTTTATTGAGGAATTAGTTGTCAATAAGTTTATTACGCACAATATATTTAACTTTTATTTCAATCGGTAATTATGTATGGAATTATAGGATGGGGTAGCTCATTTAAATCCAATTTTAATCCACTTTATTTATTACAGAATAAACCTATTGATTTTCCATCTCAAAATTTGTTTTTAGACTTTAATGTACTTAACGTAAGACAAATTTATTATATTGTATTAATAAAATTCATACATAAAAACGAAATAATTTTGAATTGTATTCTAATAGTCATGAAAAAAAAGTTATGAACTCTTTAAGATTGTCTGAACCAAAATGCAACACTGTTACAGTATTTAATCATAGTAGTAATTTAGGCTCAAGAATATATAACAAATTTATATTTAAATATCCTAATCTTGTCAATTCTAATAGTTCTAGTATTAAATTTAAAAAGTTATGTATGGATTTTATAAAAATTGAAAATTTTTAAATTTAAATTTATATACTATAATTGCATAGCAGACATAAGACAAATTGTATTGTATAATTATTACTTTCAATTCAGGAATCCGCCCCTGTGCACGAGTTCTCCTCTTTCAGGGGCGAGCTAAAGTTTTTTCTGTATATATTATATGTTATGTAATAATTATTAGCAAAATAATAAATAAATAAATAAATAAATAAATAAAAATAAAATAAATATGCATTTCTGGATTCGCACATACGTGCTACATGCCCTGCCCATCTCAAACGTCTGGATTTAATGTTCCTAATTATGTCAGGTGAAGAATACAATGCGTGAAGTTCTGTGTTGTGTGGCTTTCTCCTTTCTCTTATAACTTCATCCTTCTTAGGCCCAAATATTTTCCTAAGCACCTTATTCTGAAACACCCTTAATCTCTGTTCCTCTCTCAAAGTGAGAGTCCAAGTTTCACAACCATACAGAACAACCGGTAATATAACTGTTTTATAAATTCTAACTTTCATTTTTTTTTTGAAAGCATACTAGATGACAAAAGCTTCTCAACCGAATAATAACACGTATTTCCCATAGTTTACTGTTGCTCCAAGATATTTGAATTTTTCCACCTCTTCGAAAGATAAATATCCAATTCCTATAGTTCCATTTCGTACAATATTCTGGTCACGAGACATTAATCATATACTTTGTCTTTTCGGGATTTGCTTCCAAACCTATCGTATTAAATTCGGTTATCTTCCTTTCACTTACTGGCTTTTGAGGAACCGCAGGTTCATTGCCGCCCTCATATAAGCCCGCCATCGGTCTCTATCCTGAGCAAAATTAATCCATTCTCTATCATCATATCCCACCTCCCTCAAATCCATTTTAATATTATCTTCCCATCTACTTCTCGGCCTCCCTAAAGGTCTTTTTCCCTCCGGCCTCCCAACTAATACTCTATATGCATTTCTGGATTCGCCCATACGTGCTACATGCCCTGACCATTTCAAACGTCTGGATGTAATGTTCCTAATTATGTCAGGTGAAGAATACAATGCATGCAGTTCTGTGTTGTGTAACTTTCTCCATTCTCCTGTAACTTCATCCCTCTTAGCCCCTAATACAGAAGAACCTTATTCTCAAACACCCTTAATCTCTGTTCTTCTCTGAAAGTGAGAGTCCAAGTTTCACAACCATACAGAACAACCGGTAATATAACTGTTTTATAAATTCTGACTTTCATATTTTTTGATAGCACATCAGATAACAAAAGCTTCTCAACCGAATAATAACATGCATTTCCCATATTTATTCTGCGTTTAATTTCCTCCCGAGTGTCATTTATATTTGTTACTGTTGCTCCAAGATATTTGAATTTTTCCACCCCTTCGAAGGATAAATCTCCAATTTTTATATTTCCATTTCGTACAATATTCTCGTCACGAGACATAAACATAAACTTTGTCTTTTCGGGATTTACTTCCAAACCGATCGCTTTACTTGCTTCAAGTAAAATTTCCGTGTTTTCTCTAATCATTTGTGGGTTTTCTCCTAACATATTCACGTCATCCGCATAGACAATAAGCTGATGTAACCCGTTCAATTCCAAACCCTGCCTGTTATCCTGAACTTTCCTAATGGCAAATTCTAAAGCGACATTAAAAAGTGAAGGTGATAGTGCATCTCCCTGCTTTAGCCCGCAGTGAATTGGAAAAGCATCAGATAGAAACTGAATAATAATAATAATAATAATAATAATAATAATAATAATAATAATAATAATAGTAGTAATAATAATAATAAAATAATAACAAGGATCATCCTAAATTAAATGAAGCATGGTCACTTAAATAACATTTAAAGTAAATCTAATTTGTATCTTAACCTTAAATTCGAACTAAGACCCACGAGTGTGACAGGTTCATACCTGCACAAGTACCTTTCGGCACTACACTTATTGCGCTGTCATCTTCACTCACTGCACTGATTCTACCTGATTTCACTAACACTTCTAACCATTTCACTGTTCAAATACTTTGCTCAGCCACTTCACTGACACCAACACACTTCACTTGCACAATAGACTTCACTGACACAACACACTTGCTCACTGTTAGAACACTTCAAATAACAAGATATCAATGGTGAAAGAAATACAGTATTACTCTTTATTTTTGTCAATGGAGAATGAATATGAGATACTTTTCAATTTTCAATAGAACATAATTCCATGTTGTACTAATCGATATTCTACCTACAGTATACATTTCTGTCGCTTATCGGACTCGATTCAAGATGCTTTCTCCGCTCTGGAATGTCAAAGTTTTCCTCAAACTCATTCCTTTATAGTTTATGGCAAGTGCATAGTAATTCTTTCCAGTCCTCTGGGTCTGATGTTATATTCCGACTTCTAAGCTTAACACAACCTTGAATAGCAGCATAAAGAAGAGACAAAAAAGTATATGCGACACTATTACTGTCGAGGGGAGCTGACTGTTTGGGATTCAGCGGGGCCTGCATGACGAGCGGTCGTGTGTTTTCTTTTATCAGACCATCAAGAGCATGTTGCAACAACCACTATTTTGTTAAGAAAGTAGCTCTTGTCACGTGCAGTCTCGACGTCGTATAAACTTTGGAGAGAGACTCAGCAAGTATGTTGTGACGTACATGACATACATATGCAACAGCGAGAACGCCATGTCTAAATCAGAGAAAGTAATGTGACACAGAAGAAAATTATTTAAAAAATAAGAATGATCATCCGTATTAGTGACAGGAACGATGTGCAAGCAACGAAACTACTTTTTAAAAGGAAACAGCTGGATATACCAGGTCAGACTAAAAAAAGAAATACATTGTGTTATGGAACACATTTTTTAGTAACAGGAATCATTGAAAGAAACAAAATAACTCTTAAGGGTATATGTACGTGAACGGCAACAAATATTATCAGAAAATGCAGGCTCTAAATTTCTGAAATTTTATAAGAAAATAAACTCACAATAGAGGGGCGTTTTCACAAAACTCGTTATCTACAAAATCTTGTGTTTTTTTGTTTTCAAGAGAGCTATTTTCTAAAATACACAACTGTGGATACCGAGTTTTGAAAAATCTCTTTTATTTCAAGATCAATTTACTAATATACTTACCAACTTTAGCTTAATTCTGATAGCACCATTGGATTCTCCTGACCCAAAAAAAATAAGGATACGCTAAAACCTCAAAATCGAAAAAAATGTAGATAACGGGTTTTGTGAAATCGCCCCTCAATTGGACAAAGATTACAATGTACCACAACAAGACTTATTAGCAATTAAGTATCTGATAAAAGTATAAAAAAGGTTACTAATAATATTTTTCAAACCAGTTTTATCAGAGTATGAAAAAAAAAAAACAAAACAAAATAATTCTGCAGTTATATCATTTGGTAACCATAACAATGTTGTGATCTGACATCTTTAATATTTTTTCTGCATGTAATAAACACTTATTTCTGAAAAGTAGACAACTCTCAGAGATGTAGAGTTATTTATTTAATACAATTAATTTTTATTTGTCCTATATAAAATATATTAAAATTTGTATAATGTTTTGTGACCTAATTTTTCTATTTTCAAATAAATTGGCATTATTGTAGTCTTACTTTTGCATAAATTCATGTTACATCAGTGTACAAAATTCCAGAATTCTATCTCTAATGGTTGTGGAGTTATGAAATAATATGTGTGAAAATTTTCAAATTTTGAAAAAATTAATTTAAAATAAAAAGAGAATTCTTAAAAATATTAATAGTAACCTTTTTAAACTTTTATAAAATATTTAAGTACTGATAAATCTTGCTGTGATACCTTGTAATTTTTGTCCAATTGTGAGTTAATTTCCTTAAAAAATTTTAGAAATTTAGAGCCTGCATTTTCTGTGGTCGTTCACGTACATATACGCTTAAATACTCGTATTTCGAAAATTATCCTAATATTTTTACCTATTGAGGAACTACAGAGTGTTCCTTTTGGGAAGACATAAAATAGAAACCTGATAAAACGAGAACTATTGGTATTTATTATTAAATAATTTGTACATGCATTCTAAAAGAATGGGAGTTTTGTCCAAATTAGACCTCAACGTGCCCACCATTGCGAACACGACACAGTTCATATCTTGAGGCTAATTCATCGCATGTGTGGTCTAACATCTCAGGGGTAACTTTCTCAAAAACTGAGACAAATTTTGCTCTGAGATCATGAACATTCCTCGGTCGCTGTGCATATACATCATTCTTCACGAAACCCTAGAGAAAGAAATCGTGTGGTGTCAGGTCTGGAGAATTTGGAGGCCATATAATTGGTCCTCCTCGACCACACCAAATGTGTCATCCAGATAATCATAGACATCTGTTGTTCAATGAGGTGGTGCACCATCCTGTTGGAACACGATACCCGTGTTGTTTTTCTTTTGCAGTTATGGTTCGAAAAAGTTTTTCAACATGTCCGGGTATGGTCCTGATCGAACTGTTTCCTCTACGAAGATGAACGGCCCATACAGATTATAGCGACTTGCCGCGCACCAAACATTAACTTTAGGACTAGCCCTTTCCAGTTCATATGAGACATACGAATTTTCACGTCCCCATATGATTGCATTATGCATTATGGGTATTCACTCGCCCACTGACATGGAAGACACATCTCGCTCGTCGTTGTGCAGTAAGCGGCATTTTGTTTATTCGGTCGTTGCTGAGTAACTTCTTATATTTCTTATGTGGTAACAGTGATGATGCAAAACTCCCGTGCTTCAGTATAACCATAGTCTAGTATATACAGTTACGAAGCTCAATACGTAGTAAATATGCATCCATAGATAGTTGCTAACCACTAGGATCGCTACTATCGCCTCATCACAGACAATGTGAAATAGTACCTGCACAGTCTATTGTTCCTAGTACCATCACAAATCAAGCTTCGTGACTGTATATACTGGGTGTTCAGTTCAAAATGTGTCATGGCTCGCTGTATGTCGTCATGTGGCTAGCCGATGGGCCTAGAGAATTCAATCTTCCTACACTTCCGCAGAGGCGTATTACCTAAATGCGAGAGAAGTTGCCTAGCAAGTACGGCGTTCGTTCTGAAGATTACTTACCGATACGTGTGGTAACGCCAGTAGTGGCAAGAATGTGAACTGTTTGGAAACACGTACTGAAGTGAGTTTTTTTTCTTACTGTCGGGATATGGGGAGAGGGTTAAGACGATTACTTACGTATTTGTTGACATTAACTTGGACGGTCAACATGGACACGGAGCATTTTGATTTGTGTTGTGGAATGTTGCCGTACGCAATCGATGATAACAAATACCCTGCGTACGACTTGCCCGCGCAAAACACAGTTCGAAAGAGGTTATGGTAGCACACAGACTTTACATACCGCCATCTGTTGCTACGACATTCAAGTTACACCGTACACGTTCTCAAGTTCAGATTGAACGCCTTGATTAATAGGCAACTTCTCTGACATAAAAGCTGAAACTCGCTTCAAATCGCTGACTCACAACAGTGACGTCATGACACACTTTGAAATGAACACCCAGTACTAGACTGTGGTATTACATTGGAACTTAAATGAATACTACAAATCATTATAAATTTTATAGTCATTTTGTCTTTCCAAACGGATCAGATGGTATAATATATTTAGTAATAAAAATCAATAGTTAAAATAATGATTCTTACGCATTTCAACATATCTCCTGTTTTACAAGATGTCAAATCTTACTTCTAGCTCTAATATTCTTCAGCTTCATAAGACGCTACAACGTCATAGCCTGTATTAATTTGAATCCTATCGCATCAAGACGTATGGAAGTGAGCTATCAGATCAAGCCGCCAAAGAGGCAATATCATTATCAAACATAAACACCATGAACCCTAATATTATGACCTCACACAATGAAGAAATAAGATATACGAGACGATAACTCCTGAAACAATTGAAAGATACCTGCGCTTTACATCCAAACAGTAAACTCCATTACCGTACTTACGACTAAATTCGACGGACGCCTTCTCTACTCGATTTCTGATGCCACGCAATGAAATTCTTATCACTAGAATCAAAACTGACCACATAAAATTGGTTCATCAATATCTTCCACTCAAGATAATCCCTCATGATGTACCACATGCAATACCACACTCTCCGCTACAACTGGAAGAAAATTATGAATATCTCCCCGTCAAATATTGTGGTCTTGTGTGAGATTAATTACATTTTGGAAAGCAATAAAGTTGTATGGTAAATATTGTAATCTGTACTGAAATGTCCATACAGTTTCTATAGTGTATAACAGCTCAATTGTATTTAATTTTATTAAGTAGTAGTCGCTATAGAGGCATGCAGTCAGGAGACTATAAATAAAACTTCCTATTTTGACATTTTTGGCCTTTCAATAGCACTCCTTCATTCCTTTCAATCTGTTATCGCATTTCTAATTTTTATATTTTTTAAATATTTATTCAAAATCATCCCCCCATTTATCTTTCATTTATTCTGTATTTGATAAGAATTTGATCAGAATAAATTATGTATGAATAATAGTAGTCTATATTAATTTTGAAACTATTAATGATTGAGTGACATTGACTTGTTAGTTCTACATCCGTAATTCCAAAAACTCACTAATGAGATTATGTCTCCTACGCAGTCTTTCACAAAATACCTTCATGGAAAAGCTCTTCAAGTGATGTTCTCCAATTATTATCTTCATTAAATTATCGCCATATCACCACACAATCTACTCTGAACACTATCTGTAATTTAAACATTACATTATTTGACACATTGTCGTATGAATCTACTGTCCTTTCTTTCTTCATGCAAGACTTTCCGCCAGAGAGACTTCAATAAGTCGTTAAAGACAAGTACAGAAGAGATAATTATCTCTATAGCTGGGTGATAAAGACGATATCTTCTTTAATCATGGGTGATTCGCTCTGGCTTTACTTCGTAAGGAATTCTAGAAACTCTTAGTCTAAATTGAATGTTGGGATAATGAGACACGAAGCGCAGTTTTATTTCTGTTGTTTATTGCTTCCACACCATGTTGATAGTCCTTACCTAGCATTATTTACAACTAGGGAAGCACGTTTTCGTGTGGTTGACAATGTACGTTGAGGTAGTATATAATTTACAACAAAATGTGGGCTTAATCACAGTAAGTCCCTCCCCAGTGGTCCAACGGTAAAGCTTTCTCCTCTAGAACAGTGGAAGATGATGTGAGGAATAAAAAATTAAATGTTTTATTTCAATTTGTGTAGTTTGAGAATGGAGGGGGGAAGAGAATATTTTCTGCATACAGTTTAACTTTTACTCCAACAGGTGCGCTGCTGGTCGCATGGAGTAATTTGTTCTTTTCGCCGCTTGTAGTAAGTTCTCCTGAAGATAAGAGATGGCAGCAATACCAATTTCTACATTAGCGCCTCTAGCATGTAAAAGGGAAAACTGAATAAGTTATACGCTACATCATATATACACAGATTGCTCGGCGTTATAGGCTTTGACGGTAACAACTTTAGTCAGGTTTACTATGCTGTCATCTAGTTGTTACATAAGGAGTCACGTAATAACTTCCATTTGAATTGCATTAGCGACTGTACTGCCTTCTCGTGTTCGTTTACGGCGGACGGGTGGCTATCCTGGCGGTTGTTCTCTTCAGAGTGCAACCGATTTTAACATAGGAATGAGCAATCTATATGTGATCTGGGGTTACACATCCCATTATACAGGGCTACTGCAAAAGAATCGTTCTTTTTCAAACTGCTATAATTTCCAAAGTTATACTCGTACAATAATAAGTGATAGATCAAAAGAATCGTACACGCAACACATTTATTCCCACACTCTACAAATGTTCTATGTGTGTCCCTCGGGTGACACGACATACGTTCAGTTCGCTCCACACATTGTGTAGCGTTGTCCTGTCAATGGCCATTGCTGCATTATTGATCCACTCCCTCAGCTGTACCAGTGTTTGTGGCAGTGGAGGTACGTAGACGCGGTCCTTAATGTAACCCCAACGGTAGAAGTCACATGGCGTTAAATCTGGTGACCTGGGGGGCCAAGGAAACTCAACTTGGTCATCTGCACCAACACGCCCAATCCAGCGATTTGGCAGTTCATGGTTCAGGTATTCACGAAAATCAAGCATCCAATGAAAGGGTGCCCCGTCTTGTTGGAAGGCAAAATTGTCTCGCATATTCCAACACACAAAAACTCTTTTCTTGTTTTGTCACCATTTTGTGCAGACACTACACTCGTACTGCCAACTGGTGTACACAATTCCTAACCAGGTGCGTTTCCGGTTCTTTTCATGTATCAGTCATTGTTGTACAAGTAATACTTTGGAGAATATACCAATTTAAAAACGAATGATTCTTTTGTAGTAGCCCTGTATATTTATCCATGATATAACCGTGAATGGGCTAATGTAACAAATCACAATGGTCCACATAGACGTGAGACTACACATTAAATGAAATGTTAACGTAGATGTTTTAGTCTTGAAGCTCTTACACTGAGGTATATAAGAGCGAAATGTAAGTACAGTAACAACCAATTAAAAATCGTCATTCCATAATGTGCTGAAATCAGTGGCATGGCTACTCGTTTCATACAAGAAAATAAAATAATCGACGTTTCTTTATTGTTTCGTGATTACTGGCTTGTTACGGTTACGTATTCATTGTTACTGGCGAAATTTCGTCTTAATTATAGTCGTTACATTACAGATAATTTTCGTTACAAAGAATCCATGCGGCCTATTCCATATGAAATCGATCATTAAAAAACCTCGCATTTTTTCCCTATTTATACAAGGTGCTGAGGACAGTGCATTTTCAAAAATATACTATCGAAAATCAAACGGTTTTCTTACTATTGAACGACAAATTTAGCGTATTTTATAAAAACAAGCCTCTTTCAGCGCTCAGAACTCTGGAACCATTTACTGCAGAACATTGAACGGGAGCTCATTTTGAAGCTGACATTTGGTAGGTTATGTTAAGCAGTAATCCTTATTTTTATTATATACAGAGAGACAGATAATCTGATTTTACTTACTTTTAGGCTTTTTGCCCATTTGTAAAAATGTTAAAAATATTGAGAAAAAACCTTGCATTATTAAGAGGGACTTCGGCATTGTTTGCTTAGTGGCTCGACAATAAGTTTCGAGGGTATTAAATAAATTATTTTCACACGCCTGGACTTGAACGGCGCAGTACCGCACACACTGGCCGAGAGCTGAAGATAAGCGAGCGTTGGGCGTCATTTTACTCGTGTGTTTATGAAAACTTGTGATAAAGTTAGCCCACCTATGTGCTACTAGACGAAACATCACGTGTTTATGTCTCCTAGAATTGCTTGTCTCGGCTAGCTCCCGTCTCATAGTCAGCTGGTTAGTTCACGCGCGTACTATTTATTTTCTTTATTTGATATTTTCAATACTTTCTTATCAACATACCATCAGTCAAAAATATGTGTTTATTTGTACTTTCAATGCGGAATCTAATCATATATTTTAAAAATATATTTTCGTGGTCAAAGGCGTTTTAATGAAAAAAAATCTAAATTTCTCCATTTTCATAAAAAAAGTAAGAAAAACTGTTTACATGTCAATATAAATTTTAATTTCTCAGCATCAAAATAAACCATGATTTTGATCACTGGGTGAAAGGGTTTCGGAGCCACAACAGTTTAAAATTGCTAATTTTATGAAAATACAATAAGTTTAAATATTTTTAATTTAAACACTATGAAGTTCTGATTCCTCAAACTTTGCACAAAGCATTGTATCACAGTTGACAGCGGACAGAAAAAGTTTCATTGTATTTAAAAATTGCAACGTCAATTTTCTCTATATTTCGGTCGATTTGAGGTGGAATAGCCCATGCGGAACAACCAGAGTAGTTAATCCTTCCAGATCTCAAACAATCGAACAATGAAATTTTGAGGATAAAATTTATTGTTCCGAAACGTCAAAAGAATAAATCTCAACGCATGATTAAAAAAACGCAAAATCTTCACAGGATTTACTCTTCCAAGAAATAATAATAATAATAATAATAATAATAATAATAATAATAATAATAATAATAATAATAATAATAATAATAAAAGGACATTAAGAATGAAAAGCATCAATCAACATCTGAATACACGCCGTGGTAGGTAGCTCCTTTTCTCAGTATGCGAGCTGGAGCAGAGCTAGCAAGGAGCTACCGACGGTCAATCAAATACAAGAACAAAGTTTATGAATGGTAACTAAACATTGGCGGCAGAGATGTTATCGAGGACTAAGTCAAACAGTTATGTCTGAATAATGAATGTCTTTGTGCTGGCTAATCTTCCGCACGAAATGCAAATAAATATTCGTACACAGCTAAGACCTTTCTGTTTACCAGCGCTGGGAATAACATTCCTCGAGAATGAACAAACAATATTCATATTGTAAAGAACATTGGGTGAAGTTTCTTAAACCTTCTATTGTGCACTCAATACATTTTTTAACACTGAGGAAATATTGGAACACAAAACTCACTGTTAGTAGTTCATGGAAAGATCAGTGTTTCCAAACCCGGAACCCGAGTCAGAAATGTGGCCAGTCAAAGTGAGTATTGTAGGTCACAAATATGGTACTCAGGGAAAGTTTTTTTTACAATACATCCGTTTTATCTACCGTACAGCCAGTGCCAGCGTTTCTGGCGCATTTCTTGAATAAAAAGCCAGTCAGTATTTCTGTTGCAGTTCAGCTGAGAACACTACCACCCAAATACACGTCACGTCAGCAATCTGCCAATCACAATTGTCAATCTTATTGTCCACTGATGCGGCACTGCCACTTCGACTGACAGAGGTACCACCTCCTAAACAGACGTCACGTCCGTAATTTGCCAATCATAGATGTAGCTTTCTCGCCCACAGACTGCTGCAAAAATAAGATATTCATTTTCAGCGTTCCCATTACTTATTTCACACACCAGAAACGGTGGCTTTGGTTATAAATCCGAAATGTTTCCCTGATCTTCAATCATCCTTTCAATTGGCAGAAAACAATAGAAAACTACTGGAGCGAGTTATATTCCCAAGATTGAACTCCTGACTGGGAATCCTGTCACTGAACGTTCATCCTGAGTAGTATTCGTTAGAAATTTATCGCTTGTGCTTTGAGAGTTAGCCAATGGAGATGAGTATACCCACGTGTGTAACCTTATGACATCAACATTCATTCACAGCATTACCCCGCTGTGTCTCATTCCCCTGAGATTTTCTCCTGGTTGGAGTACAGTAATTTATTTTTTTTTTTGTGTTTGCTGTATTATGTAAATTTTTAGTGTTTTACTCCTGGTTGAATGTTAAAGAAGGCCGTATCGGCGTATGGCCTTAACTCTGCAAGGTTAAATAAACCATTATTATTATTATTATTATTATTATTAGTATTATTATTATTATTATTTATTATTATTATTGTTATTATTATTATTATTATTATTATTATTATTATTATTATTATTATTATTATTATTATTATTATTATTATTATTATTATTATTATTATGTACAGGAGAATGGAGAAAGTTACACAACGCAAAACTGCACGCATTGTATTCTTCACCTGACATAATTAGGAACGTTAAATCCAGACGTTTGAGATGGGCAGGGCATGTAGCACGTATGGGCGAATCTAGAAATGCATATAGAGTGTTAGTTGGGAGACCGAAGGGAAAAAGACCTTTGGGGAGGCCGAGACGTAGATGGGAGGATAATATTAAAATGGATTTGAGGGAGGTGGGATATCATGTTAGAGACTGGATTAATCTTGCACAGGATAGGGACCGATGGCGGGCTTATGTGAGGGCGGCAATGAACCTTCGGGTTCCTTAAAAGCCATTTGTAAGTATTATTATTATTATTATTATTATTATTATTATTATTATTATTATTATTATTATTATTATTGTTGTTGTTATTATTATTATTATTATTATTATTATTATTATTATTATTATTATTATTATTATTATTATTATTATTATTATTAGGGGATAGATGGGTAATATCGGACAGTGAGTTTCTTTCATCTGCCAACAGATGATAGTACCTGAATGACATGGTAACGTTTCTGTGATGTCGCATACAGAAATGTAACCATGTTATTCAGGTACTACCATCTGGTGGTAGATGAAAGAAACACGCTGTCCGATATTACCAGATGTCCGATACTACCCTACTTTCCCCTATATCACATAATGTTGTAGGCCTATAAAAGAATAAAAATGGATGTTATCGTATGAAATCATACAAAATTAAAATGAATCCGTTGACAGTAAATGTTTGTATTTATTTACATTGAAAGTGGGAAAACACCCGGTAGCAGTGGTAATTTAATTTCACACAATAACAGTTAATACACAGTAATTACAATATATACAATAATTACAATTAATAATAATAGTTAAAATAACCTAATTAATAAGTGAACCTAATTTTCCATTACAACCTACATATTTATAGACCCTACATAAGTTTCATATTGGTACTGATACTCTTTCATTTCACTCTTATCTCACTTACTGCACTGGCACTATAACACATTTCACTGACACTATAGAGCACATTTCACTGACACTATAAATCAGCCGCGGCGAAAATGCGACTCACGAGCACATTGTGGCTCGCAGTGCTTTTCTCTCGCTTCCTACCTACAACCCCCACCCTCTCACTCACTGGAGTCAAACTCCGTTCTATTTGTATTTGTCTCGGACCTGCGAGTGGCGTATCGTAGCAATATCTCTCTCGAAACTATGTACCTCTATAAAAAACGAAAGTTTCAAGTAGGATGGGAGGATGCATTCTTTTGCTTACAATATGATGAAAATATTAAATGTATGATTTGTTCACAAATATTACTAGGAAAACGGTTGTATAACATAAAACGGCATTATAAGTTACTACATGTTACTGATGAAACATTAAAAGGTTAAGTGTTATTATTATTATTATTATTATTATTATTATTATTATTATCATTATCATCTCTGTACGTCGATTCTTTTACAGCAGATGTACGAATAATGCGGTTAGATTTTCAATTTAAACTCACACATTTACAATGTGACGTTAAATGAAAGCTAGATGTAAGGACTTGACAGATATTGAACTTTTCAAATCTTTGGAAAAAAATAAATATTTGAAGCTTCATTCTTTCGCTTGCTCTGTTGAAGCCATGTTCGCTGTAACTTACGTTTGTGAAAAATTATTTTCAACAATGAAAATAGTAAAAACCAAATTTAGATCACGACTGACAGACAAATACCTTCGTGATCAACTACGACTGGCAGTAAGTGACATAATTCCTGATTTTGAAACTTTGTCGCAGAGACATTCTGAAGACAGTTAATTTTAGGTTGTGATAATGTGTCCTATGTTTTCTTGTTCATTTCTTTCTTTGTTACACGTTCTAAACATTAACTTCCCCTTCTGTTGTCCGCCTCCCTCCATAGGTGCTATGCACGTTGCAGCTTACTGAGTGGCTCGGCGCACCATGGCCTTTTCGCCACGGCTGCTATAAATTGTCACTGATCGAAACTACAGGGACATCATTTTATTTTTACTTCAATTTTTATTGTACCTGAAGTTTTGAATGTACTTCACTCCCACCCCTTCTACTAAGGAAGTTCCAACTCCACACAGAACCAAGACCGCAGATAGTAAGCAGTACTGAGTTACTGAGTATAGTACGTTCCAGAAATATGTTCGCGTTTTCCAGTGACGAAAGAGCTTTCAATATTGAATCATATTTTCGCACAGGTACTGTCCGTTTGCCTACGTCGCATCCCGATTTCCCCCACCTGCTTCTGCTCGCCCCTCTGTAATAGCTGGGCTGTCTTAGCTCTTTTCTGAAAACATTAATTTCTCTTAGGAATTGGAAGTTTACGTAATATTATACAGCTGTTTAATTTAACTTAAATAAAAGGGCCTCGTTAAGTAATTAGCTGTCACGTGATTTCCTCCCTTTCTACAATCCTGCGGCATAACCACTTGGACGGACAGTAGATAGCATGTCTGAGTAATTTTATATTTTCGGGTCGGGCAGAAGTGAAGAATAAATTTACAGTACGTAGAGTAGGTACAGAATTATTTCAACTTGAGTTACTAGTACGAAGGACGAAACTGGTAATTGGAATTAGATGAAATAGTCTATAGTGCGATAATATGCACAAAACAACTGAAGCCTGTATCGAAATGAACGGCCACTAATTTCAAAATTGTGTTTAAATATTCATATTATGATTATTTTTCAATTTAACTTCTTTCTCTATATTGTACGCTAATGTGCTGTAGAAAGTATAATATACACCACATAATGAATACGTTCGCATGGATAACTCACTTCGTGAGTAAAAACACTTATTCTTAATACAGTACTGTACTTTGATTAAAGAAAAATCTAATGAAAATTATCAAACTCAAAATCGCGATATTTCCTAGTTTACGTAAATGGATAAACTACTTTTCTTCCTTCCTATATCTAGTAGAGTGATTTGTGTTTTACGCCAGTATCATCGAATTCCAGTCTTGGAGGGGGGAGCAAGCGGTGTTTCCGGTTCCCTAAAGGTATAGACAGGTTAATATTAAAAATGTTAGTAAAAATAAAATGATGTCCCTGTATTTACTGCCATTGTAAACCATAACTTCACTGACTCACCACGCTTCACTGATACAAGTTCAAATAAGTTCCAGTATTTAGGTTGCTTATTGGTAATGTGTTATTAATTAGATAAATACATTCAATTTTCATTCTACAATATATTCAAAATTATTTCCGAAAGTCCAAGATACAAATATTCTTGCTAATATTAAAAGAGAAACTCATGTAGGCCTAAGCAATTGAGCATTATTGTTGTTTTCTTCGTGGCCTCGCAGGCGATAGCTCGCGTGCCACGCGATGATTTTTAAGGCATCATGAAGTGAGGCAAAGCAAACAGGATTACCTGTGACAAGTACTCACTGCTAACAAAAGAACGGCTGAGCATTTGCTTCACAAACTTAAACCTCAGGAAAGAGTAGGGGTGTACAGCACACGGCATCCGAAATGTATTCCACTTCAAAATTCATTACTTCAAGCAGATCTATTGAACATTGCAACGTAACTTCAGAAAAAATGTAATTGACATTGTTTTCAATACTGATTATAATTTAATATTGTGTATGTGAAACGTTATTCTTTATAGCCTGATTGTAATCTGAAGATAAATCCGGACTGAAATTTTCTGAAATGAAATTCAGCGAAGAACAGAAAAGACTGATGTCAAAGAAAGTAATTTGTAATTATATTACTCACACGTTAACACTTTTTCATATGATAATTGGATTTATGTAGTTACATATATCATGTATGAAAATATAGAAAGAATCTATTTAGCTAGAGACCTACATTTTTAATATGATGCAATAGATCTACTGATTTAATATTGTTACAGTCCTTCCTTTCCGGAGTCTCATCTAGAATTCGGAACCTCAGGCAATTAGTGTATTTTGTTTAAGATATTATCAACGTAGTTAATTATCGAAGATTGCATTAGGCCCACTATTTACATTAATATCTTGGGAATAATTCCATTGCTATCAACATAAAACATGTTTTATGAAAGTCTTTTAAACTCAGCATATAAACTGGATTGAATTAATTTAGCTCCTAAATTAAGTTATTACTTTATCTTATAGGTTTATCTAAATTTAAATAAACATGTACTAGTCTTTAAAACTTAGCTGAAGAATATTGCTGGAGAATCTTTTAAGTGTATTGTAAATATTCATAATTTAAATATGTATGTAACTTGTACTGATTAAGGCTGGGTGAGTGGAAGAGAAGGCCTTATGGCTTTACCTTTGCCAGAGAAAATAAAACATTCTATTCTATTCTATTCTATTCTATTCTATTCTATTCTATTCTATTCTATTCTCAGCTTTATGTGTGGTATTATATTCAACTGATACAGGAATAAACGAGAATAATGTTTTATTATTATTATTATTATTATTATTATTATTATTATTATTATTATTATTATTATTATTATTATTATTATTCCAGACGTTTGAGATGGGCAGGGCATGTAGCACGTATGGGCGAATCCAGAAATGCATATAGAGTGTTAGTTGGGACGCCAGAGGGGAAAAGACCTTTGGGGAGGCCGAGACGTAGATGGGAAGATAATATTGAAATGGATCTGAGGGAGGTGGGATATGATGGTAGAGACTGGATTAACCTTGCTCAGGATAGGGACTAATGGCGGGCTTATGTGAGGGCGGCAATGAACCTCCGGGTTCCTTAAAAGCCAGTAAGTATTATTATTATTATTATTATTATTATTATTATTATTATTATTATTATTATTATTATTATTAAAGTGTCAGTGAAATGCGTCATAGTGCCTCTACAGTGAGTGAGATGAGAGTAAAGTGAAAGACTATTATCAGTACCAATGTGAAACTTATGTATGGCCTATACATATGTAGGTTGTATTGTAAAATTAGGTTCACTTATTAATTAGGTAATTTTATGTATTATTATTAACTGTGATTATTGTGTTAAATTGTATTGTGTATTCTTATTGTATTGTGTATTGTATAGATTGTATTGTGTATTGTAATTGTATTGTGTTTTGTTATTATTGTGTATACCACTGCCACCGGGTGCTTGCCCACTTGAAGTGTAAATAAATATATACATACATTATCATTATCAATATTATCATCATCGTCATTATCAACATTTTATCTAGTGTTACTATCCAGGCTAGTATTATTTGCCTATGTCCTTAGAGATTTATAGCTAGTTTACGTAAATAATAGTACATTATGCAACGAGCCTATAATGGTAGTAATTAAGACGCAAGTATGATTGTTTATGAAACTCGCTTGCGCTCGTTTCATAATTTTCATACGAGCTTCTTAATTACTATTATAGGCAAGTTTCATACGACTTTGTATGCTCGACCATATTTCTAACTTGAAAATATTCAAAATTATGGTTATGTGCGAACTGACCTGAATTGTGAGATGTGCGCAGACGCGAAAGTATCTATTTTTTCCGAGGCCGAATTTCATTGACCTTGGCACAGAATAAGATGAACATTACTCTGGTATAACCTGAAAATTGATTTAGAATTGAAAAACGAGATGACAAATTGAATTTATTTGAATATTATTTACAATTAACTCTAATTGTTATAGTAACAGAACATAACCTTCTGCGACAGTATTGGATTTCCAGCCTCCGTGACTTTTCGCTAATTCTCTTTCGATTGCATATCCGAGAATAATCGATACTTGTGGTTTTATAACTGTACAAAGCTGACTTGTCATTGGCTGAACACCTGTAAGCTGACTTGTCATTGGCTGAACACCTGTAAGCTGACTTGTCATTGGCTGAACACCTGTACTTTAATGAGTAGGTGTACTTTAATGACATGCATTAAAGGACTGCTACCAGGTGTATAATTACTACATTTCGGCATGGTCGAGCATAAAAATTATTATGTTACAAAGTTTATCACCCAACTAGAACCAGATGATCATCATAGATTTTGTGTCGTTAATGTAATGATCTCCCAGCTGTTATAGCTCATTAATCTTGTGACTTAGTATAATTTCGTACCACTTCTTGAGTGAAAGTAAAGTGTTGTGACAGTTGCTGATGGCACACAAGCTAAGTTATGTTGTAACTTAACTTACAACGGATAACTTGCAGAACAAAAACAATACAAGAAAACAAATTTTCAATTTATCATTCAGTTTTTTTAGTCATCTGTCCGAAGACAAGTTTGAATCTCATAAGTAATACGAATAACAAGGCAAAACTATTTCACACACAACAACAAATACTACACCCAAACAGAAGGATTGCCAATGGGATCACCCATATCCAGCATACTAGCAGAGATATTTTACACATCATAGAACAAACTTACATACTCAACAATAAATACAACAAATATGCAGATTACATAATATACTGGGACAGATGCGTAGACGACATACTCATATTATACAAAGGAAAAAAAAACACAAACTACACCAATACATAAACAAATTACACCCAAAACTTCGATACACGCTGGAACTTGAAAACAACAACTCCATAAATTTCCTAGACATCACCATAAGAAGAATTGACAACAAACATACCTTCAAAATACACAGAAAACCAACCACCACCACCACCACACACATACACAACTCATCTAACCACCCCACACAACACAAACATGCTGCATTCAGGACATTGGTACACAGATTACTCAACATACCCATGAGCCAACAACACTACAATGAAGAAGTGAACACAATCAAATACGTAGCACAAGAAAACGGTTACAATCCAAACATAATAGACAACATCATAAGGAAGACGAAACAAAAACTTAACAAACACAAAAATACGCAAAACACAACACAAACACGAGAACACAAGAAATACATCACACTAACATATGAAAACAAAAGCACACACAAGATCGCATCTTCATTCAGAAAGCAGAAATACAACATAGCATACAGAACAGAAAACACACTACAAAGACAGCTCAACACACAAAAAAACACAAACAAATAAATACGACCACACAGGTGTATACAAACTCACATGTAATAGTTGCGACAAGTTCTACATTGGACAGACAGGCAGATCATTCCAAACTCGCTACAAAGAACACATTAAAGCAATAACCAGAAAACACAATACATCTACATACGCCGATCACATAACCAATGCTAACCATACATACAATAACATAAATGAGGACATGGAAATCCTACACATACAACCCAAGAACCAAAAACTCAACACACTAGAACAATACGAAATATACAAACACACTAAAACACACCCCGATCAAATTCTCAACACACAGATCAATTTAAGCACACACACACACACACTATTTGACGCCACCTTTGAACACTTTTCAACAATCAAACGCACCCACATAACAGGCAGAGAAGTTCGAGATGACGCCGAGATCTAGTAGGCTCTGAGGATGGTGGTGAAGCACCGAAACAGCTGTAAGCCGCACAAACTTACATAATTAACACGAGTAAGTCCGCTAGTTAATCAATTACGAATAATTTTCATTACTCATGAGACAACTATGCCAGAAGATAACGACTAGGGTGGCCAGTTCCTTTTTCCCTCCGTTACATACATCGCTTACCAGTAACATATTACACTGATCAGACTTCAGATTTATAAAAACAAGAAATTGGTCCATAGAAAATAAAATAACTACGATATAGACAACTCTTCTTGTGTTGTATGAAAATTTAAATTGTGTTTTCTTGATTGATAATCTCTCACATCATCACAAAATTAGAGCCGAAAAGTTAGTGCAATGTTTCAGACGTACAAACCAGGAACAGCGTTTACAAATTTGTGACGGCGTTGACCGTTCTTTCTTTCCTTACTTACGTTGCAAACCCCTGATAACAGAAGCATTGATTTTTTTGGTTTTCACTCTGTTGTTAGAGGAGAAGGTTTTGATAGCTTTAAGCTTGAGCCCATATTATAGGTGGTTGGAATAATGGATGATAGCAAATAAGACTTCCATTCTAAGCCAAATAGCTGTTCTTCCGACAGGCAAATAGAGGCTGTGTGGAAGGGGAGAATTGCTGGTTGCTTCAGCGTATAGAAAAGGGTCAATCTATATTCACCATGCCACAGTACTCCATAGTTACATGGGCTGCGTACGTCGTTCTGGAGTTCTTTTGTGGCATGCACTAAAGTACGTAATGTTTTCTTTTCCTAACTATACAAGAGTGTAGGGAAAGAATGGAAACAGAGAGTGAAATGGAAGACAGAGAGAGAGAGGGGAAAAAGTGGGAATTCTTGAGAGCAGAAGGAGGTTTTACTAGGTAGTAGGAAATGTGATATGTTGTTTGTGGAAATACTTTTGCCTCGTGCCAGTAATCAAAATATATTGTGAATTTTATTAGTAACAACAATGTAATTTATTCGCCACAACAATAATTCCTTCCTACAATTCACCTTAAACGCTCTCGTCAACAATTGGATCTTCACTCAACACAGTATTCGTTATAGCACTCCACCGACGACAATGACAATTTACTTGGACTATTACGCACAACAATGAACTGTTAATCTTAACTAATATTTACAAAGCACTATTTACAAATCAGAACTACCAGTTCTCAGTTCACAGTTCTTCCATCTCAGTCACTCGAGTTCACAGTATCTCGAACCACAGACCTTCAGAGACAGTTCACTGTACTCGAACTCGGGTCCCTCCAACTGCGGTCCACTGCACTCGAACTCAGGTCCCTCCAACTGCGGTCCACTGCACTCGAACTCAGGCCTTCGGCTGCTGACGCAGTTGCGGACGCACACTCGAGTCGAACTCCGGTACACAAGACTGGCTTCCTTGCTCTGGCTTTCTCACTGACTGAATAACTGAAAAAACTCTCGAGTTCGCTGGCGCTTCTTCTTTTATAGCAAAATCATAGTTGCGAGAAATTTCTACAGGTGTGTAGAGAATTATCTGGATATCTCCACTTCGACGGACTTCTCGAAGAGTCGGGAAGGTCCGTTCCCCATTCACTGCGTACGCAGCAGTTGCGCGCGCACTCTCGCTCCACTCTCTCGCCGCGTTGGCCCTTTCCCCTCTCCGCCGCGCGCCATTCCTCCGTGCTCCGCGCGATCTGCTTTCTTGCGGGACGCTGGTCGTGAGTTCGAATCTCACGTCGCTGTCACAATATGTTGATTAAAAGAAAGTCGCGAATTAAAAATTCCAGGCATAGTAAGGGTTCGAAAAGGATATTTTAATGAACTTGAACGCTCTGTTATTTTCATGGAGAGGATGCTGTTGATGACCACAATGACGACATTAATGACCAGGGAATTGAAGCGGAATATTATCATGAATTATTTTTACAGATGAACCGTAAGTAATATAATTAATTTCAGGGGGTTATTCTTTGAGATATTTCATACAAAGAAGTTTAGTACAATTTCACTCATTTTTGGTTTCTTTTCGAGATAATAATTGTTTTATACTAAACATTTCATAGCGTGTTTTGGGAAAGTCATTGATTTAATTTCCAATATGCTTAGTCAATTTAAGAAAGCAGTGTATTGTGATAATAGATGATTGGAAGAATTTAAGTTTTTCCTTTAAATGTGTAGAAACTTGACCCGAACAAATGTAACATTGTAAAATTCCTTTGCATAATGAAAAGTTATATTTGTTCGGATCAATTTCTGCACATTTTAAGGACAAAACTAAAATTCTTTCAATCATTTATTATAATACACTGCTCTCTTAAATTGATTGAGCATATTGGGAATTAAATCAATGCCTTTCCCAGAACACGTTATGAAATGTTTAATACAAAACAATTTTTATCTCGGAAACGAAGCAAAAACGAGCAAAACTGTATTTCATTTTTTGTTTGAAATATCTCAAAGAATAACTTCCTAAAATTAATGGCATTATTTACGGTTCACCTGTAGACTATACATTTACTTACTTACAAATGGCTTTTAAGGAACCCGAAGGTTCATTGCCGCCCTCACATAAGCCCGATATCGGTCCTCATCCTATGCAAGATTAATCCACTCTCTATCATATCCCACCTCCCTCAAATCCATTTTAATATTATCTTCCCATCCACGTCTTGGCCTCCCGAAAGGTATATTTCCCTTCGGTCTCCTAGTAGACTATACATATCAATTCTGCAGTGCCTGGAAAAAGTGACATAAGTCAGTTTCACAAACCTTTTTTGATAAGTTATTGACAACTTACGGAACATCTGCTCGGTTGGAAAAAGAGACATAAGTATTTCTCCCATTACAATAATTCATACAGAAAAAAATCAAATCGACATAAACCAATGTAAGTTGTCAATAAGTTATCAAAAAAGGTTTGTGGAAACTGACTTAGCCTATGCCACTTTTCCCAAGCACTGCAGAATTAATATACAAATTTCGAGCACAAGTCGAATATGTTCATTCCTTTCATCATATTTACACAGATGGAAATTATGAATGGCAATCACGACATTCAGCAAAAAAAAAAGCCATATATTGATTTCAATCCATCAGATTTTTCTCTGTGGGATTATTTAAAGATCGAGTATTTTTTTTTTAATAATTCTACGAATACCGACGAAGTAAAATATGCGATTTCACAACAAATTGAAGATATTCCATCAGATCTTTTACAGCGTATTCCGAATCTCACCGGTCCGGTGGCATCAATGACGTCACGTTGCAGCGAAATAAGGAACAAAACTGCTGGAAGGATCGATGGCTGTCATGGTGACTGTACAAGTTGTTGTCTGTGCTACACTAGCAAAATTTTGCGAAAATTTCGTACTCCCATCTCGTTCAAAGAAAAGAGAGCATAAACAATTTATTTCTTGAACCGGTAGTAATAACTGGTCCGTTGACATGTTCGCTCATAAGCCATTAACATATTGTTTTTACTTTGTGCTCATTACAAACAATACAGCAGAACACACCGCCATGACACAACAGTGCACGATGTCATTCGTCTGCTAATTCCCGCCCTATACAAGAACCAATCAGATTCACTGATGGCGGCTGATGGAGACTGCCGCCACCACCTCTGCAAGTTGATGGCACCGGTGCGACACCAATGACGTCATCGGTGGAATTCGGAACACCGTGATGCCATCGGATTGCTCACCGGTGAGATTCGGAATACGCTCTTAGTAAATACTGTTCACAACATCGAAACAAATTGTTGCTTGTTGAAGAACAAAATGGCGGACATATTTAACATTTAAACTGAATCCATTAAATTCCATATCTTTATGAGTCTATGTGTGTTTTTGTTTTGTAAATATCTTAATTCTTAAAAAGGTTATGACGACATCAAAATGTAACTTACTTTTGAATAACCTGGTATTTCCTGCATCATTAAATCAATTTTTCCGCATTTACCGTTATTTAAAAAAAGCACAGCTCTGCATGTGCTACAGTCGGATGATAATCTGCAGCACAGAGAGATTAAAGGAACGAAGCTGTAATGGCTGTGCAAGAGTTATTGCCTCGAAGTATATAAAAGAAGCTTCCAATACTGGAAACTGTTCATTAATCCAGACTCAAAGGCAACGCAGACATTTAAAACGATTTTGCTAATTACGTAATTAGGTATAATGTCCTTATCAACAGGAATCATACTTTAGTTCAGCAAATACAGCCACGCGTGAACGGACTTGGCTAATACACAGCCAAGTAATTGGATTATCCCCAGTGTGTGTTTGAACTAAGACTAGATTATGCACTATCATCGACAACTGCTTTGAAACAAGGGTAATGCAACAGTGCACATGGTAACAGTCTGTTACCCAGGCAACATACTTCCTTAAGGTCTGATAACATTGTTACATGGCGGCATTAGAATTGAATTATATTGGGGACGAGCTGCGAGCTGGGAGTTGTGTACAACCAGGGTGACATGAAGGTGAGCATCTGCAATGGCAAGTCAAGAAGTGTTGTTTAAATACGCCGTGCTACATAGGCCATGTGACTGACAGACTCATTTTTGTTGCTGAGGTTACTCAATCTTTGTTAATTGAGAAAATTGGTGAAATAGTAATATGCGTTACAAGAGCGGTATGTTGAAGTTTTCATGTTCGAGGAAAAGTTTGAAAAAGCGAAACGTAGTTGAGTTTTTTTAATTTCCGAGAATTGAAAGAAAACATACCGCTCGTGTATCGTACATTATTTTGTGCGAAGATCGTTTATTACATACCTGAAAGAGGAATTTCTAATTAGTTGCAATGAAATCTCCATCTTGGTTTCTGTTCAATGACGGAAATTTTGGAAAACAAAAATATCTATCTTCAACATTGTTGCTTTAAAATGTTTTCTGTGTTTACTATACTCCAGCAGGCCGTGATATACGTCTGTCTATACTTAAGACAAATGGCTTCCTTAATGTTACATGCATCACGAAATGCAGTAACTTTAGTGGAGTTGTAGAGTTTACTTAATTTTTGCAACTATTTAAAAACAATAATTAACAGTGCAATTTAGGTGAAATTGCAGTGGTAAGTTTCCAATTTATAATTATTACTGTATTGAACGTCTCTAAAAATAATATGTTAAAAGCCTAAGGCAGTAAAATCAATATGTCACTCAAGCGGTAAGAAGAGGGAAATTGTTATGTGTGTTCGGTTGGGAATACTGAATGTGGAATTTTAGACTTACCGCGGGTTGGTTTTGTGCGGAAACCAAGCAAATACGCACGATCTCGCACAATACATTTATAAGGTACGCGAAAACTCGTCCTTGCAAGGAAATTTTAGGTTGAGAAAAACTGAGTATGTGGGCGCCAAGCCTGTTGGACACTAGCCTCATTCGGAGTTTCGCCAGCCACTGTATGAACTTCAGAGAATTTTGAAGGGGAAAGTCGAAAATGGACGAAACCCGATAGCTGCCATATGAGAGGTGGTTCCTGCTATTTGTAGTTGTTAGCTCTAGTTTACTCTTGAGACGAAACAGCTGCTGTCTTACGAATTGTACTGGTTGCGGTCTTTTTAGGCGTTACGAAATAATGATAATGGTAATAATAATAATAATAATAATAATAATAATAATAATTATTATTATTATTATTATTATTATTATTATTATTATTATTATTATTATTATTATTATTATTATTATTATTATTTGTATGGTTGTGAAACTTGGACCCTCACTTTGAAAGAGGAACAGAGGTTAAGGATGTTCGAGAATGAAGATACTTAGGAAAATATTTGGTACTATCATTAATAAAATATAGTATAATAAATTGGGTTGGAGTAGCATAATCTGTACTTAATTTGTTAATTTTATTAGACAGAAGATTAATAAAATGTTGTCTAACCAAAAATATGGATTACCCAACAAATTTAATGTATACAGATTTTAATGTATCAACTATTGAAGAAATTTATAAACACAGTTTACTAACTTACTACCACAGAAATCAAATAAAACATAAATCTAATCGACATGAATATCGTACTCGAAGACAAAAGTCTATTTTCCCATTAATTGAGCCTAAATGTCATACAAGTGCAGCTCTTAAACATGGTGCTAGTTTCGGCCCAAGACTTTATAATAAAATTACAAACCATTTTCCAAATTTGAAATATTTTAAAATTCAAGCTTTTAAAAAAGAAATTTATAAAATTATTCATGATACATAATATTAAAAAATGTGTGTATTTTTAACCTTTTATTTCTGTCGATTATATTCATGTTTCTATTGAATATCACTCGTTCCTGTCTGATTGTTAATTTATATTAATTGTGTTTTTCTCTCTTTTTCTCTTCCTTTTTTTTTTGTTTTTGCTCTTGTGTGTTATTTATTGGTTTGAATTAAGTTACTTACTGTATTTAGTAAACTGTCCTTGTAAATTTTATGTTATATTATCGGCTAAAGACCACACCGTACACGAGCCTGGCTCTTACGGTAGTGGCTAGAAACATTTTTGTTTTATACTTTTAATTTGTACTCAATAGCTAGTTAAATAAATAAATAAATAAATAGATTAATTAATTAATAAGAAGCATGAAGTTACAGAAGAATGAAGAAAGTTGCACAACGCAGAATTGAACACATATTTTTCACCTAACATGATTAGGAACATTAAATCCAGATGTTTGAGATGGGCAGGGCATGTAGCACGTATGGTGAATCCAGAAATGCATATAGAGTGTTAGTTGGAAGACCTGAAGGAAAAATACTTTTGAGGAGGCCAAAACGTAGATGAGAGGATGATATTAAAATGGATTTGAGGGATTTGGGATATGATGCTGGGGACTGGATTAATCTTGGTAAGGATAGGGATCGACGGCGGGCTTATGTGAGGGCGGCAATGAACCTCCGGGTTCTCTAAAAGCCATTTATAAGTAAGCCTGTGGTATTATTTTCATTTTGTATAGTGTCAGCTTTGTTATGTTATTATTTTCTGTAATATGTTAGTATTTTATTCTTTCACTTTTTGTTAAATTTCACTGCTTGTGTACTTTGTGACCTGGTAGGGTAAGAAAGGCCTGTCGCCTTAACTCTGCAAATATTAATGAATGAATGAATGAATGAATGAATGAATGAATGAAGTTGCTTGGGGAGAATAATAAATAGAGTTGTGAAGTTCATATAAAAGTCTATCTATATACAATTAGACTATCTATCTGTCTGTCTCTCTGTTTGTCTGCCTGCCTGCCTGCCTGCCTATCTATCTATCTATCTATCTATCTATCTATCTATCTATCTATCTATCTATCTATCTATCTATCTATCTATCTATCTATCTATCTATCTATCTATCTATCTATCTATCTATCTATCTATCTATCTATCTATCTATCTATCTATCTATCTATCTATCTATCTATCTATCTATCTATCTATCTATCTATCTATCTATCTATCTATCTATCTATCTATCTATCTATCTATCTATCTATCTATCTATCTATCTATCTATCTATCTATCTATCTATCTATCTATCTATCTATCTATCTATCTATCTATCTATCTATCTATCTATCTATCTATCTATCTATCTATCTATCTATCTATCTATCTATCTATCTATCTATCTATCTATCTATCTATCTATCTATCTATCTATCTATCTATCTATCTATCTATCTATCTATCTATCTATCTATCTATCTATCTATCTATCTATCTATCTATCTATCTATCTATCTATCTATCTATCTATCTATCTATCTATCTATCTATCTATCTATCTATCTATCTATCTATCTATCTATCTATCTATCTATCTATCTATCTATCTATCTATCTATCTATCTATCTATCTATCTATCTATCTATCTATCTATCTATCTATCTATCTATCTATCTATCTATCTATCTATCTATCTATCTATCTATCTATCTATCTATCTATCTATCTATCTATCTATCTATCTATCTATCTATCTATCTATCTATCTATCTATCTATCTATCTATCTATCTATCTATCTATCTATCTATCTATCTATCTATCTATCTATCTATCTATCTATCTATCTATCTATCTATCTATCTATCTATCTATCTATCTATCTATCTATCTATCTATCTATCTATCTATCTATCTATCTATCTATCTATCTATCTATCTATCTATCTATCTATCTATCTATCTATCTATCTATCTATCTATCTATCTATCTATCTATCTATCTATCTATCTATCTATCTATCTATCTATCTATCTATCTATCTATCTATCTATGTCTGTCTATCTATGTCTGTCTATCTATCTATCTATCTATCTATCTATCTATCTATCTATCTATCTATCTATCTATCTATCTATCTATCTATCTATCTATCTATCTATCTATCTATCTATCTATCTATCTATCCATCCATCCATCTATCTATGTGAATATGCAATTTCTTGAACCCTACTTTACCCGACATTAAACATATTAACAAAATAAATTTGCTTTTTAATTGTGACAGCCTATAGTTAATAACTAGGCCGATGGGTCTTATGAACGATGACATAGTTTGGCATCCATTAACATGTAACTTTAATGTAATCTTTTCTGGCTGTAGTGTACTACTACAACTTTCTAGGATAAATTGTGTATTTTGTTATGAGTACTGCATGTTCCTACTGTATTGTAACGGTGTCTTATAACAACATATTGCAATAATCTGCCAAGTTGGGTAACCTGGAAACTGCCGGAAGGTATGATGTATTTTACTGAAAGAATAATTCTCATTCTCTTCTTGTTTCAGGTAAGCTCTCATACATATCCAGGCTTAATTTTTTATAATGGGACACCGCGAAAAGGTAAGGAATAAAATGTAAATATTCAATACCTCTGTATCAGTTTGAAACGAAGAAATGACACTGTTATGAAGAATTCTTTTTTACATAACAAAGGAAAATATATTGAAACGCCCATATGATCACAGTTCTTGAAATTTTCTATGTTGCAATAGTAGGCCTACATATTTTAAAACCTGTATTTAAGCAATAGGAATAAAATCGTACCGCAAGAAACAGTTTTATACTTGAATTTACTGATCGATAACGGTTCACTCGTATGAGGGCTAGAATCGTGCGATGCGCGGAGTTAAAAACCTATGTATGCTTTTGATTTACATTATCTCGCAGAACTCTACCAGATCGAGACTTCTTGCTCATACTCCTTCCTTAGGACATACTCCGATTCTGTGATATGATAAGAAGATTTAAAATTGTAAATTAGTATTTTTAAACAGTTATTATTATTATTATTATTATTATTATTATTCATTTAGTGTACTGCTCGAGGGCAGGTCTTTCACTGTAAACCCAGCTTTCTCCAGTCTTTCCTATTTTCTGCCTTCCTCTTTGTCTCCTCGTATGATCCATATATCTTAATGTCATCTATCATCGGATATCTTCTTCTGCCCCGAGCTCTTCTCCCGTTTACCATTCCTTCAAGTGCATCCTTCAGTAGGTAGTTTCTTCTCAACCAGTGATCCAGTCATTCCTTTTCCTCTTCCTCATCAGTTTCAGCATCATTCTTTCTTCATCCAGTGTTTCCAACAGAGCTTCATTTCTTATTCTGTCTGTCCATTTCTTCATATCCACCTTTTAAATGCTTCTAGTAGCTTCTCTTCACTTTGTCGTAATGTCCAAGTTTCTATCCCATACAATGCCACACTCCACACAAAGCACTTTACTAGTCTCTTCTTTAGTTCTTTTTCCAGGGATCCGCAGAAGATGCTCCATGTCTATTAAAAGCTTCCTTGGCCATTGGTATCTTTCTTTTGACTTCCTGGCAGCAGCTCATGTTACTGTTTATAGTACACCCCAAGCATTTGAAGCTGTTCACTTCCTCTACTGCCGCATTTAGAATTCGCAAGTTTACCTTCTTTATTTTTCTTCCTATGACCATGCTCTGCGTCTTTTTTGTATTTATCTTCATCCCATACTGCTCACAGCTGCCATTTAGCTCCAGTAGCATATCCTTTAGTATAATTTCCTCTTCTGCTAACAACGCCATATCATCAGCAAATCTTACGCACTTTATTCTTCTTCCTCCTACTACCACTTCTCCCATGTTCATTACTTACTTACTTACTTACTTACTTACTGGCCTTTAAGGAACTCGGAGGTTCATTGCCGCCCTCACATAAGCTCGCCATTGGTCCCTATTCTGAGCAATATTAATCCAGTCTCTATCATCATATCCCACCTCCCTTAAATCTATTTTAATATTATCTTCCTACCTAAGTCTCGGCCTTCCCAAAGGTCCATTCCGAGGCTTATTTGAAGGTTTCGTAACAAGCTGTATTTTACGGTGATGGATTGTTAGCCCTTCGCCCAACCCCCAAGCTGGAGGACCACCCCTCATCGGCTGTCCGCGACTGCTTATGCAATATATTCACAGCTATCCTCCATATCTGGAGGCCGTTTCCTCGATCCGCAACCTGAGGACGCGCCATGCCGTGGTGATAGGGACCTACAATACATGTTCATTATAATAATAATAATAATAATAATAATAATAATAATAATAATTTAATAATAATAATAATAATAATAATAATAATAATTATTATTATTATTATTATTATTATTATTATTATTATTATACTTTTTATGTTTATTCCTTGACTTCCTTTCATTTCTTTTCAAACTTTCACTTCCTCCTTTTCATATTATAGCCTTGTCTTTATTTTATATTTTTTACTTATATTTATTTCTTTTTTTCCACTCTAGCTTTCACGCGTGTTCATTCTTCGACACATTTATTTATTTCCCTCTTTCAATTTTTCTTCCTTGATTTTTTTTCTCATATTCGTTTTTTCGGTTTTCCACTACGTTTTATTTAATCCTTTATTAGTTTGCTTGTTCTTTTTTTATTTATGTTTTCCGCTGATACATCCTTCTTTAATAAACCTGGTATCTCTAAAATTTCTTCCTGATTTCTTTTTGTTATTCACTCTATTTTATTTTCACTCTTCCGTCTTCCCCTTGCTTATTATTTTTATAATCTTTCCATTTATTTTGTCCCAGTTTTCTTTCTCGTTTCTTCATTTTCTCCTTTGTTATTTTTTCTTTCGTGTTTTACTTTTTTCTTTCTCTGCTTCTCTTTACATTTGTTAATTCTTTCTTAATCCCTTCTATCTTATATTTATCTGTTTATATTTTTTCACATTATTTTCGTTTCCGATCTTAGTGTGTTGCTTGAAATAGCTGACTATCTTATAGCTTGCTACTTTCTACAACTCACTATTGATCTAGGATGGACCTTGCAACTTTATCACATAATACCCCAGAGATATGTCAAGCGTCATTTTTTCACAGCGATACTAATTAATATTATGCGCCTCGTGTTGGTACTCTCTACGAACTCATAACCTTATTAACCTTCATGAAACTCAGTTTCCTTTCCAAAGCGCGAGACAAGAAGATGCGCTCAGACCTTGTGTGCCTTCAAAACATTGTATTCCCTCGGGAAATACAGGTACGGTACACTGAATTTTTCTTTCCAGTCATGCTTATAATAATATACTGTATATATTGTGTATGCATTTTAATGCATGCCCGTTTTCTTTGTTTGTATTGCTACACTGGATAATAATAATAATACCATTATGAAAATACATTTTTAAATTAGTTCAGCATTAAAACTGAAAACCTAGATGAATATTAGTTCAACTCAGTTACGTATTTCTGAGAGATTTATAAAATTGACAGCTGAGATTATATGTAGAAAAAAAACTGAATTTCAATTCTTACCATTATTCAAGATCTTTATATGTCATTCGAAATACAGATAGCAGTACGTAAGTTTCTTTTCCCTTGATGCCAGATTAGGACAGTAGGTAGGATTATTAACTACACTCTGTATAGGCATTAGTTATTGATGTGCTTCAAATTCTTTTCACTATCTTCTTTTCTAGTTTGAGTCATAACAACTTCAATTGTATGTTACTTCATATTTTATTTTACTGTAGGCTATTTGCTTACATTGTTGATTGGATATTTTTTCACTGTTTCAAATACCAGTAGACTTATCCATTGTCTTTTTACACGGTAATTTTTATTTCCTTTACAATAATCTAATTTAATATTTCAATTTTAAAATTAAAATTTAAGGGTTTGTTGTACGCTATAATATGATCCATTTCGTCAGATTCTCTCTCTTTCGTTGTAATGTCTGATTTTGAGATTAGCAGTTTTCTTGCCCACGAACTTTTCGCCCATATACTTTCTTGTCTATGTGGTCATTTTACCCATTACCATGTACGCACATTGATAATTAAGGACACGATTTTTTTCCGCCCATGAATGTTTGACCGACGGAAAGTTTTGTTCAATAATAAATTTTTCACAAGAATGTTATGTAGCCAATTTATTTGTGTGAATGCATGGTAATATAACTGTTTTACACAGAATATTAGCTCAAAATAAAAATTTGTAATTCATTTGTGGAATCGTGTAACAATTTCATACAGAATACTGGTTTATCAATCAATCAATCAATCAATCAATCAATCAATCAATCAATCAATCAATCAATCAATCAATCTTCTTAATGTTTCCAGCTGTTTGCTGACAACATAAAGTCCACTGTAGTATATTCAGTTGTTTTTCACGAGAAATGAGGGGTATTTAGATCGGTGTTCATTATAGATGCCTGTTGCTAGTAGCCAGAGTTGGGGTGTAGTCAATATATACTGCGGGGCTGTGTCTTCTGCAACCGGTACTGATGATTTTAATTTACTTCTTTTGTGGTTTATGGATGGACAGTATAGAATAATGTGTTCCAGATCTTCATCATGATTATTACACCACAGACAAGTAGGATTATCAGAAATGTGAAATCGGTGTAGGTACAATTGAATGACAATGTGACCTGTTCTGGCTCTTGTTAAAAATGTTTGAACATGTCTGGAGAAGTTTTTGTACATTTCCAGGTCATTTGGTTGCTCTTGTACAAACTGTAAAATTTTTCCTTTGTCAGAAGAGAGCCAATTTTTGATCCATAGGTTTACAATATGAGACTTTACTGAAGCAAAAGCACTGGATCACTTGAAGAGGTCTTGGTTGCAAATATGTTGCCTATTTTGCAATATTATCGACTTTCTCGTTTCCAGGTATACCGCAATGACTAGGCATCCATTGAAATGTTATTTCCTTTTGGAGTTTTTTTAGTTTACTTAGTTGTTTCTGAATTGGAATAATTCTGTAGAATCGGTATATATTTATTTATATTAAATATAGCCCCCTTGGAGTCGGTAAGTATGCAAATAGATTTTTCAGAAATTTTAGTAACACACTGAAGAGCAGCATCAATAGCTAGCAATTCTGTGTCAAGACTGGAGGAGGATGAACGTGGTATGAAGTAACTTTCTTGATATTTTTTGAATATAATACCCTGCTCCTGATGTCCCATCATCAGGGTTTAGAGATCCATTTATATAAATTTGAAGATGATCCTTATATGTGCTGCAGAGTAGTTCCATGGCATCTAACTTAAGATTGTATGGAGGATCATTTTTGGAATGATTTCCTGGAATTTGTATGATATGTTCTGGAATTACCCATTTCCATGGAGATATTTCGTTCACAAAATACTGATTTATAATAATCATAATCATTTAGCGATAGAAATCAGTCCGGCTTTGTTTCTCCTGATAATGAGGAGTAAGTAAAATCTCCTCAGAATGGGTTACTAACCCATCGCTGAGAAAGTTCAGTGGTGGGAATACCACCTTAAGGCCTTTGAACCTGCCTGTTTTCTGTTTGGGTATGATCCCATAGCCAGGGGGATCCAGTTTGTGAGCGCTGGACACTCGCTCTCACCCTCTCCAGTTTGCTATAACCTTGAGGTTACATTGCCCAGGGATCACGACAAGGACGTGGGAGTAGGATTTGCTGGTAGAGCTGTCTGAAGGTTTGACAGATGGTTTAACACAGTATTTATAGATAGTAAATTAGCCAAATTTCAACAGCTGCTAAGAACAATTAGAAATACACTGTTTAAGAAGGTCCGGCAAGACACAATTTTGAAATTCTACAAAACAATGGCCCTTCCAACTTTGCTATATGGATCAGAAACTTGGACTCTAACAACTAGTCAACTGAAAAGAATAGAAGCAGCTGAGATGAGATTACTAAGACCGCTAGCAGGCTACACTCTCTATGACCATAAATATAATGAAGACATCCGACAAGAACTAAATATCGCAGCCATTACAGAGACAATCCACAAGTATCGGAGCAACTGGCATGAGCATGTTCTTACTTACTTACTTACTTACTTACAAATGGCTTTTAAGGAACCCGAAGGTTCATTGCCGCCCTCACATAAGCCCGCCAGCGGTCCCTATCCTGTGCAAGATTAATCCAGTCTCTATCATCATACCCAACCTCCCTCAAATCCATTTTAATATTGAGCATGTTCTACGGATGCCAAATGATAGACTACCCAGGAGATTATTAAATTACAGACCCCTTGGATACCGAGATCGTGGACGCCCAAAGAAGCGATGGAGAGACCAGCTTTTCACCTGAGACGGAACAGGCCAAATGGCCTAAACCCTGATAGCTTGATAGCTATTGATGATAATCATTTAGCCTGAGTCGTTGTCATTTTCCACGGACTCCTCACTGTAGAACTTTAGTTAGTACGATATTGTCCGTAGGTATTGTGGGATGTTGTCTTCGTCCTTATATGTTTGGTAGTTTTGAACTATGAAATCAATTTGATTTTAGCTTCCTAAAATGTTTTATGCCGTCCTTTCAGTTGCACAATGGTGCTGTGGTTTTCATCTTCTTCCTTTCGTATGCGGTCCAAGAATTTCTCCTGCAATGGCTATTCCTGCCCTGTATATACCAGTCGGAGCTTCATTATGAGCTACTTCTGCCCTCCGTTTGCGGGTAATACCGCGCACAATATCTTGAGCAGGAATTGCGGTGGAGTTTGCCTCGTGAGTGTCTTATTTTTGCAGGATCCGGTATGATAGTCACTTGTATAGACATATCAAAGTTCGTAATACACGACCCGTTACATGTCTCACGTTTCGTGCAGCGCTAGTACAGTATTTTCGGATCTTTCTGTTCTTCGCACCGTGGTAGTAGTACTGGTGTTCATTGTGTTCAAGCATGTCTTTGTCTCTTGTAGTGAGGGTAATTCTGGTATCTATAATAATAATAATAATAATAATAATAATAATAATAATAATAATAATAATAATAATAATAATAATAATAATAATCCGTGGCGCTACAGCCCGTGAACGGCCTAGACCGACCAGCCAGCTGCTGGCCTCCCACATGTCGAAACAGAGGTGGACGATCATCCAACCAGAATGGAGGTATTGTGTGGTTAGCACGATGATCCCGCCAACCGTTATAGCTGGCATTCGCAACCGGATTTCGCTACCTATCGTAGCTCCCCAAGTGCATCACGATGCTGGGTGGGCATCAGTCCCATACACTGGCCGAAATTTCATGAGAAATTTCTTCTCCCATGAGGATTCTAACAAGCGCGCATTCCGTAACGCGAGTCCTAGGCGGAATGCCTTAGACCGCGACGCCACGGCGAGGGACATTCTGGTATCTATTACCTTTTAATTTAGTAATTTCTACACTAATTAAAGTACGCTTACCAATTTTGCGCCAGGAAATAACCAGATAGTCTTGTAAACATGACAATGTAGCCTACACAGAGCATTGTCATAGGCGAAATATTGTTGGCAAAATTTCCATGGACAAAAAATAGTAGTGGGCGTAAAATCCAGTGGGTGAGATTTCATGGACGAAAAGACCTAAAAGCGAATTTGGACCTTACATAAATAAATAGTTACGTAAAGGAATGGGTGTAGTAGCAATGGGTATAGTAGCAATAATAATAATGATAATAATAATAATAATTATTATTATTATTATTATTATTATTATTATTATTATTATTATTATTATTATTATTATTATTATTACTTACTGGCCTTTAAGGAACCCGGAGGTTCATTGCTGCCCTCACATAAGCCAGCCATTGGTCCCTATCCTGAGCAAGATTAATCTATCTCTATCATCATATCCCACCTCCCTCAAATCCATTTTAATATTATCTTCCCATCTACGTCTCGGCCTCCCTAAAGGTCTTTTTCCCTCTGGCCTTCCAACTAACACTCTATATGCATTTCTGGATTCGCCCATACGTGCTATATGCCCTGCCCATCTCAAACGTCTGGATTTAATGTTGCTAATTATGTCAGGTGAAGAATACAATGCGTGCAGTTCTGTGTTATGTAACTCTCTCCATTCTCCTGTAACTTCATCCCTTTTAGCCCCAGATATTTTCCTAAGCACCTTATTCTCAAACACCATTACCTATGTTCCTCTCTCAATGTGAGAGTCCAAGTTTCCCAACCATAAAGAACAACAGGTAATATAACTGTTTTATAAATTCTAACTTTCAGATTTTTTGACAGCAGACTGGATAATAAAAGCTTCTCAACCGAATAATAACAGGCATTTCCCATATTTATGCTGTGTTTAATTTCCTCCCGAGTATCATTTATATTTGTTACTGTTGCTCCAAGATATTTGAACTTCTCCACCTCTTCAAAAAGATAAATTTCCAATTTTTATATTTCCATTTCTTACAATATTCTCGTCACGAGATATAATCATATACTTTGTCTAATAATAATAATAATAATAATAATAATAATAATAATAATAATAATAATAATATTGTTATTATTACAAACAGGTTTACAATGTAATATCACATCTTCCTGTGACCAATGTCTTACGTTCTTTTTTTTTACTCCAATTCTCTCTATCTTCCCAATCCCGTTCTTGCAGCCCTTTCTCTGCCAACGCTTTATTTATGTCTTGCAACCAGGTGTTTTTGTGGTCTACCTCTGCCTCTCCTTTCCTCTGGAAACCAATCTAAAATTCTTCTTTGTAGCCTTTCATCATCTATTCTCTTTACATGTCCATATCATTCTGTCTATATTTTACGAAATCCAAAATTGAATTTTCTTTATTCATCTGTTGTCTGATACTTCATTTCTTTTTTTTTTTTTTAAGTTTCGTAATGTCTGGCCGAACGTCGTAAAAATTCATTTCTAATGCTAATAATTTTGACCGCAAATTTTGATTTAGCTTCCATGTTTCCGCTCCATATGTTGTCAAACTTTGGACTATAGACAGATAAATATTTATTTTTGTTCCTTAAAAATAGTCTTGTTGCACAATATTTCATTCAACGTTGCTGTTGCTGTTCTTATCCTATGTTTAATATCATCAACCTGTGTAGCATTTTTATTAATTTTGACTCCTAAATATTCAAATTCATTGCACCCTTTGATGATGTCTATTTCATCTTCTTGTATTTTCACCGCATCCCATATAAAATGTATTTTCAAAATTTATTTTTAATTCTCATTTGTCATACTCCTCAATCAATTTTCTAAACATATTCTGCATCATATTCTTGTGCTCTTATTACTTGATCATCCGCAAACAGCAATGTCTATATGTTTTGTTCACCAATAAGGAGACCCATTCCAGAACATTTTCTCTTGAAGATAAAATAATAATAATAATAATAATAATAATAATAATAATAATAATAATAATTTATTATTTATTTATTTATTTATTATTAATATTTGTGTGCTGAACAACAGCCAGAGGCCAATTATAGTTCAGCACAATACACAAACAGAAGATACAAAGGTGCAAAACAAAAATTAATAATATCTTAAATAACAAAAACATACATAAATAAAATTGAGTACAAACAGTGAAAACTAATATTCAAAACGAAACTAAACCTTAAAAGGATCTAAATTGTGCCCATGCAAATTGGCATATTTTATGCATCTACAGACTGGAGAAAGTGATTTTGAATTTCGGTTATAAAAGTTTTTTTGAAATCTTAAACCTTTTATAGGAATACGAAGGCTGATATTGTTTATGATAGACTCACAATCAATATCACCCTTGATAACTTTGCAAAAAAATTGATAATCAAGATTTAGACGTCTAGCATAAAGGCTACAACAGTTAAAATATTTACAGGTAATCTCATAGATAAAGTCAGAGGAATTGGGTATATATCGAAAAGCACATAAGGAAATAAATTTTCTTTGAATATTTTCCAATTTAACCGAATCGGTTGAAGTAATGGAATTCCAGGCTACAGATGCATATTCAAGTTTAGAGCGAACCAAAGTAAAGTATAGAATTATTAGTAACTCAGGAGTAGAAAAAGAATAAGTTATAGACCTTATTAAACCAAGCATTCTTATTGAATGATTATAAATATATTGAACATGATCGTGAAAGTATAATTTAGAATCGAGTAGTACACCAAGATCTTTTATAGAATTTTTCCTAATAATACAGACGTTGTTAAGAGAATAATTAAATTTTATGGAAGTAGTTTTTCGAGAGTACGAAATGACAAAAGTTTTTGTTTCATTAATTTTCATTCCATTAATGTCAGACCAAAGTTCAATGGAGTTACATAATAATAATAGTAATAATATTTATTTATTTATTTATTTATTTATTTATTTATTTATTTATTTATTTATTTATTTATTTATTTATTTATTTATTTATTTATTTATTTATTTATTTATTTATTTATTTATTTATTTATTTCAATTTAAATATATATACAGAATAAAGAATATAATTACAAACAAACAAGAGAAATAGAAATAAAATAGTACAAACAATATAAAACAGGAGATACAGTAGTATTAACAAAATTTGAGACCGAATGAACAACGCTCGTGTTCGGTCGCAGTTCAGATATAATATTAATAGGCCTATAAGAGAATATAAAATAAAATAAAATAGGAAATATAATTATTAAAATTACAGTTACAGAAATTATATAATACAATATTAATATAAGAGAAATATAGAAAAAAAACAAATAATAATAATAATAATAATAATAATAATAATAATAAATAAGTAAAATAAAATAAAAACTAAAATTGCAGCGGCAGTGGAATTATATAACATAATATTAACACTAGACAAGAATAATATCGCACGTGAAAAGTAGGACTAATATATACATTTATTTATTTCAAAATTATAGAATACAAATATATTATAGGTTGATTAATTCATACACATAGGCTATAAATTTATTTAATCAAATTGAAGATATTAACACGTTTCTAATTTTCTTGTTCTATGTTAGTGGGTTACATGTTGGAAGTTCTGGATGTAATTTAGTTAAAGCATTGTACAACCGAGGGCCAAAATTAATGCTATGCTTTAGACCAGCAGATGTGAGACATTTAGGTTCTACTAATGTTGAATTAATATTTCGTCTTGTGTCATAATTGTGTGTCTGTAATACAAACTTATTACGATTTTTATGATAAAATTTTAACAGCGTATACTTATAATAAATACATTAAATTCAGAATAATTTAGTTGGATAATCGAAACATTTCTTCAAACAAATTTTAATTATTCGTTTTTGTAGTAAATTTAACGGACTAAGATTCATTTTTGCACTTCCACCCCAAACGATTATACTATATTGAATGATAGACTGAATAATGGCCAAATAAACATTTCGTAGAACTCTAATGGGTAAGTAGCATCGAAGATTGACGAATTTATCAATTGTTTTACGAAGCCTCTTATGACTAATAGCAATGTCCGTCATTTTATAATGAACAGTAATGAGACTAGGTATGTTGTTGAGGTGAAAACCTCGGGGGAAAAAAAACTCAACCAGATAACTTGTCTCAACCAGAATTTGAACTGGACTCCTCTCGTTTCACTGTCAGACACAATAATCGTTACTTCTCAGCTGTGGGAACCGTCAGATACAGTCAGGAACTAAAATTCCATGAAAGTTTTCAACAAAATTGTATTCTACAGTTCATACAATATATAAGCTCATAAATCTTAAATTTCGTGCAGGTTTGGGTTTACGAGCCACCGTGATGTTACCCCATAAGCTGCATTATGACCTGTAACTCAATATGATTTTCAACTCCGCTCCTCAGCTCTCGTGTAAAGAAAGGGCTTTGTTTCAAAAGGGGAGATACAGTGTCTTGTATTTACTATTGTGATTAAGTAAACTCTAATGAATGCAATTACAGCAATGACGTCACGGCTCCTTTCAAAACAGAGCTAATAAAAATTACGCTGCAATATTACATTAACTTCCTCGAAAAAGAACTTCTAAGACTTCGCCATAACAGAGTGCCGCGTGTAATGTAGGTTGTGGTGCCTTTGAATTTAGTCTGATGTATTGTATGCAGATATTAGGTTTCGTCAGGTTACTGTATTCTGTATGTGTAGCCCTGTGTTATAAAGCCTAGCTTTATTCAAAGAGCAAGTCTCGGAATTAATATGTGCCTTGCATGTTAAACTTTATTGCGGTTGGTAATCTGCCTTTGCAAAATGATTTCAGTAATGTACGAAAAGTACAGTACTACAAAATGTCGTCTTATTTATCGTCTTAAAACTTCTTGTTGTTTGCTAATTTTAACTTAATAACAGGGTCATATTTTAGTGTAGTGAAACTACAAATATTTTTCCTCATGAAAGAAAGTTTTAGATTAATACAGAAACTAGCGTGTGATATGTACTGTGAATTCGATCATACATTCCATAAAAATTCCATTACGGAGGTAACACATTGCGTTCATAAGGGTGGTCTTAAAGTACTCTTATCCCACTTCCAACCTACATTCCTATCACCCATTGACCCATTAATTAATTGATTCATTCATTCTTTCATCTATCCATCGTTCCATCCATTCGTTCATTCATTAATCGAGTCATTGACTCATTCACTCATCCATCTACTCACTCATTCATCCATCTATCCATTTATTCATTCATTCATTCATTAATCCATTCATCCGCTCATTTATTCATGGATCCATTCATCCATCGATTGATCGATTCAGCAATATACTTTTTCATCCATTCATCCTTTCATTTATTTATCCATTCATCCATCCATTAATTCATTTATCCATTCACCCATTTATTCGTTCATTTATTCATTTATCCATTCATCTATCCATCCATCGATCCATCCAACAATTCATTCATTCATTCATTCATTCATTCATTCATTCATTCATTCATCTATCCATCGTTCCATCCATTCGTTCATGCATTAATCGATTCATTGATCCACTCATTCACTCATCCATCTACTCATTCATTCATCCATCCATCCATCAATTCACTTATTAATTAATTAATTCAATCATTCATTCATTAATCCATTCATCCGTTCATTTATTCATAGATCCATTCATCCATCGATTGATCGATTCAGCAATATACTTTATCATTCTTGCATTTATTTATCGATTCATCCATCCATTAATCCATTCATCCGTTCATTTATTCATAGATCCATTCATCCATCGATTGATCGATTCAGCAATATACTTTTTCATCCATTCACCCTTTCATTTATTTATTGATTCATCCATCCATTAATTCATTCATTCTTTTATTTATCGATCCATTCATCCATCCATCCATCGATCCATCCAACAATTCATTCATTCATTCATTGATCCCTTCATCCATCCATCCATCTATCCATCTACATTTTTTTCATTAATTAATTCATTCATCCATCCATTCGTCCTTAGAACTCCATTCATTCATCATCCATCTACCTGTCCAATCATTCATTCATGCTTTCATTTATCAATATATTCATTTATTCATTCTTTTATTTATTTATCTATCCATCCAACCATTCATTCTCTATAGCCTATTAAGAGAGAAAAGTTTTTATACAGATCAGCTGTCAGAGAGATGGGCGGAATGCGAAAACCAACATTCTCGAAATGAGGGACGCAGAAAACTTTTGCTTTACCATAACCTCTTGAGTCTTGAGAGTATAATAATGATAATAATAATAATAATAATAATAATAATAATAATAGTAATAATAATCTTCTTTTTCATATCTTGTATTAATCCTGGTGGCCTGTTACGGTAATAATAATAATAATAATAATAATAATAATAATAATAATAATAATAATAATAATAATAATAATAATAAGCATTATAATCATTTATTTCTTTTTGATCATTGAGATGACGCATAAAATTGGTACATCAGAAGGAGTAAAAGCACCTGCTCTGGTGCAGGTCAGTTACAATACTTATTTAATACAAATAAAATACCATAAAATTTATTTAGTGTTACGTTAAAAAAGTGTAAAATTGTTAAAAAAAAAAGGCATATACCTTCGACAGGCGGCCCGTTTCAACGCTATGTCACGTCATCTTCAGTGTCTCTTGAACCACTGGCGATCTTGACTCTATGATGTGCACTTGTCGATGTTGGGGTGGGGATATGTTGTTCCTATGGTGGGGGCTGGTTGTTTGTGTGTTATTATGTATTATGACGTCGAATAAATGTTATGGTTTTAACAAAGCGTTAACGAGAACTTTAATCAATAAATAAAATACCAAGACATACAGTGCATATAAAATGAATTAGAAACAATACAAGGATAGCAATCAAGGTGCAATATAATATATATAAAATACAATATAAAAATAAAAATAGAATATAAAATCCACCGTCATAGTTCAATTGGTAGCGCGCCTGCCCGCCAATCCGGAGCCGCGCCCTTGCGTGAGCCTGACTCTCTCCTGGGCCGACCACTTGGTTGGGCTCCCTCTGGGGTCCTCCTCAACCACTATACTATACCACGCTTGATACATGATTATGATATAAGATGTATGTGCAGAAATCCGAAGTATAACATAATATACCTGCATTTGTACCCTAACTGTTACCTGCAGGATTTTTCGGCACTTTTCCTCATGCCAGTAACTTTTTTTGAAGTGTAGGATTATATTGCTTACTTAGTTACTTACTTACTTACTTACTTATTTACTTACGACTTTTAAGGAACCCGAAGGTTCACTGCCGCCCTCACATAAGCCTGCCATTGGTCCCTATCCTGAGCAAGATTAATCCAGTCTCTATCATCATATCCCACCTCCCTCAAATCCATTTTAATATTATCTTCCCATCTATGTCTCGGCCTCCCCAAAGGTCTTTTTCCCTCCGGCCTCCCAACTAACACTCTATATGCATTTCTGGATTCGCCCATATGTGCTACATGTCCTGCCCATCTCAAACGTCTGGATTTAATGTTCCTAATAATGTAGAATTTTAAAAATTAAACAACAAATTCTCAGGATTCGGGAGGATATGAAATGTATCAAAACTGACTTTTTATCGCAAGTGGTTCTCGGAAATCTCAAAATCAGTTTCTTGTATCATCACTGTACCTTTATCTAGCGGCATATTCCATGTAATGAAAATGTAACATTGAAATATTTATGTTAATATACCGACGTAATTTAAGAATACTGTCCTCGTATCTACTGTATATTTCAATTTCTTATCATCCTCAACACGAGCAAGACATGAACATCTTATCACTTTGCAGAGGGGCTGACGACATGTTAAAAGTCGTGTTAGAAACTAATAACACATAACAGTTCCCTCGCAACTACTTGCTAATAAACTGCGTAGTAATACCATTGTGAATACACAGATTGTTAATTCAGCGTCTCGAGTTGCTAGAAGAAGTGGCAGTCAGCACCTGCACTGGAAGTTCTTGTCCCGGCTTACGCTATTTGAATGCTTCTCTTCACCGTAGTAACACAATATGTTCACACCTTCACACAAGTTGCGGCATATTTCAAACTTAATTATGAGCTTTTATGCTTTACATTTAGGCTTCTTCTCGAAGTTTCTCCACGCAAGGTTACTGTATATTTCAGACACGACGTAATTACTTTAAGGTCCTTTGAAGACACGAGTATTGGATCCTTAATATCGCTACAGGAGAATGTTGACACAAACCCCTTAATAAAGGCGCACTTGACTGGACTAAGCAACCAGAGCTGTGTACCAGAATAATTTAAACCCTCTCACGTAATATACGTTAAAGGATTATCCATATTATACGGCGCACTGCAGTTTGCTTTTCAAGGTGCTTTGAGGTAGAGTAAGTTCCTTAAACAACAAGGAGTCATTTTTTTGCTTAGGTGTCAACAAGAAAACACAAGACAAACATTTCATTAGGTACAAATCGTGAAATATGACGTAACATTATGTATACAGCATCAACGATAAATGAATTCCAAATATGTTTTAATATTTATTTATTTATTTATTTATTTATTTACTTATTTATTTATTTATTCATTCATTCATTCATTCATTTATTCATTTGCTGGACAACAGCCATAGGCCAATAAAAGTCCAACACAGTGATAAAAATAATGCAATAGAATGAACAACTATCGTACACATTATATAATAGAGATAACAACAAAATAAAGAACATAGATTACAATGATTAGTTTACAAGAATTAATACTATTATATTTTATGGAAAGGAGTTGATTCATACAAAAGTATTATCAAAATGTGTACAAAGATAATGCAATTAATATTAGCAAAGACATTGCCATGTTCTAATACTTCTATATATTGAATGGATCGAAATCGCCTACAGGTAAGTTAGCATGTTTAATACATCTGGAGACCGGCGAGGAAGATTTAGAATTTCTAATAGAGAAGAGTTTGTGATGCCTCATGTCCTTCATAGGAATACGAAGGCTGACACTGTTTAAGAAAGATTGACAATTAATGTCACCTTTAAGGACCTTACATAAGAATAAGTAATCGAGATCATGACGTCTGGCGTACAGGCTTCGACATTTAAAGTGCTCACATTTTTTATCATAGTTATACTCGGAGTTATCAGGCAGGAATCGGTAAGAACATAATGAAATAAATTTCCTTTGAATATTTTCAAGTTTTGCCGAATCAGAGGTAGTAATAGAGTTCCAAACTACAGATACATATTCGAGTTTCGATCTCACTAATGTATAGTATAGTATTAAAAGAGAGTCAGGTGTTGAAAAAGAATAAGTAATTGACCGAATTATTCCTAACATTCTTATTGCATGGGTATAAAATAATCAATGTGGTTATGAAAATATAATTTATTGTCAATTAATACACCGAGGTCTCTAACACAATCTTTTCTGTTAATTAATACATTTAGTTATATTTTAGTGTAGAGGTTTTCCTTGAATATGATATTACGTAAGTTTTGGATTCATTAATCATCATCCCGTTATCAACTGACCAATTGGTAATTGAATTAATGTCATCCTGAAGAAATTGACAGTCGGCAACACTATTGATTTTTCGAAAAATTTTAAGATCATCAGCGAATAATAGATAGTCAGAACTTATTCTTTTGCAAATGTCGTCAATAATAATAATAATAATAATAATAATAATGATATTTTTATATACAGATTTCTATTGTTTACACATCTTTCTGTGCTCAGAGTCGTAAAGTCTTACCCCTGTTCTCCACTCTTTATATATCCAATCCATGTCGTTCAGTCTGCACTTTCTCATCTCTGTTCTGATCTCTTGTAACCATGAATTTCGAGGACTCCCTTTCCTCCTTCTCCCAGGCGGACACCATTCCATCACCATTTTAGGTAACCTTTCTTCAGGCATTCTTATCACATGGAACAGCTTACCTGCAGCAAGCTTTCATGGTGGTTCTCTCAAAATGGCTGTACTGGAATTGGTTCCCAAATCTGTGAATTAGTTCCCAGTTCGTCCCAGAGCTATACTCGAGTTGGTTCCAGGTTGATTTCTCCTGTGTACTGCAATTGGTTCCCGCGCTAGATCAAGACAGAAAACATTTCCCTTCCTATTTTATACAGACTTAGGACTGTCAACTACTGTATACAGTAGTAGGTAGGTTAAAATGTTTTGTGCTTGGCGGACACGCTGCTTCGAATAACTTCACAAAATTTTATTTCTGTACTGGTAAAAATTTGAAACAAACGTGTCGCAGGAATGCATATCTACTTACACTGCCATCAGAAAACTTTTCCATCCAATCTTTCACAAAAGTTTCCTTTTGTTGCATTATCTTAGGCCTACATTTACCTTTACTCCTAAGCTTAATGTAAGTATCGCACTGAACCTTCTTCAGAGCATCTGCAAGTGCAAATATATTTGGGTGTGAAGCACAAAAGTGCGCATTAAGTTTACTGTAAAATCACAGCCTTGGATATTTGAACATGAGGAACCAACTCACGTTGATGATATTTGAACATGGAGAACCAACTCACGTTGATGATATTTGAACATAGGGAACCAACTCACGTTGATGATATTTGAACATGGGGAACCAACTCACGTTGTTGATATTTGAACATGGGGAACCAACTCACGTTGATGATATTTGAACAAGGAGAACCAACTCACGTTGATGATATTTGAACATGGGGAACCAACTCACGTTGATGGTATTTGAACATGGGGAACCAACTCACGTTGATGATATTTGAACATGGGGAACCAACTCACGTTGATGATATTTGAACATGGGGAACCAACTCACGTTGATGATATTTGAACATGGAGAACCAACTCACGTTGATGATATTTGAACATGGAGAACCAACTCACGTTGATGATATTTGAACATGGGGAAGCAACTCACTTTGATGATATTTGAATATGGGGAACCAACTCACTTTGATGATATTTGAACATGGGGAACCAACTCACGTTGATGATATTTGAACATGGGGAACCAACTCACATTGATGACATTTGAACATGGGGAACCAACTCACATTGTTGATATTTGAACATGGGGAACCACCTCACGTTGATGATATTTGAACATGGGAAACCAACTCACGTTGATGATATTTGAACATGGGGAACCAACTCACGTTGTTGATATTTGAACATGGGGAACCAACTCACGTTGATGATATTTGAACATGGGGAACCAACTCACGTTGATGATATTTGAACATGGGGAACCAATTCTTAAAAAATCCATTTCCATTTTCATGAGTTTTGATGCTAACTTTTTATTAAAATAATAATAATAATAATAATAATAATAATAATAATGATACTCAACATTTAAAATACCGATAATGTAAATTGTAAACAATAATTACCACTCCCTTCATAAAATTACGAGTACGCCACTGATTTCCATTGTTTGTTTATGGCTGCTGCTTCAAGTCTGTTATCATTTATAATTTTGGTCTCCAATTTTTTGTGACGTTACATTGTTGACTAAGGTAACTAATATATTTATATGTTGTCTATATTTATAAATAATTGTGTTGTAAGGTGGTGGTTATGTTCACTTACTTACTTACTTACTACTTACTTACTTACTTACTTACCTACTTACTTACTTACTTACTGGCTTTTAAGGAACCCGGAGGTTCATTGCCGCCCTCACATAAGCCCGCCATTGGTCCCTATCCTGAGCAACATTAATCCAGTCTCTACCATCATATCCCACCTCCCTTAAAATCCATTTTAACATTATCTTCCCATCTACGTCTCGGTCTCCCTAAAGGCCTCCCAACTAATATTCCATATGCATTTCTGGATTCGCCCATACGTGCTACATGCCCTGCCCATCTCAAACGTCTGGATTTAATGTTCCTAATTATGTCAGGTGAAGAATACAATGCGTGCAGTTCTGTGTTGTGTTTTTTTATTCTCCTGTAACTTCATTCCTCTTAGCCCCAAATATTTTCCTAAGCACCTTATTCTCAAACACCCTTAACCTATGTTCCTCTCTAAAAGTGAGAGTCCAAGTTCCACAATCATAAAGAACAACCTGTAATATAACTGTTTTATAAATTCTAACTTTCAGATTTTTTTGACAGCAGACTGGATGATAAAAGCTTCTCAACCGAATAATAACTGGTTGTGTTCACAGAATAAGTTATTAGTTTTAAAGCACTGAAAATAACCAGAAAAAAAATTGATAATAGTAATGATGATGATGATGTTGTTGATGGTGATGATGATGGTGATGGTGATGATGATTGTGACGGAAGGGAAACGTTTTACAAATATTCACATTTTAGCGGTCTGAACATTCAAACATTGCCAGCCAGGGAACAAGTGGGTTGTAACGATTACAATCATAATATTTACTTTGAATCCATCGGTTGTTGTGAAAGCAAACTTTTCTTTAGGGCTCGTGAAATTGGGGCATCTGATGGACGAGTCTATGCAGCGAGGGGCACAAGTCGCGTCTAATGGGCTTTGGTCAAAGACGTGCCTGATCCCACCCAAGATTGTTTGCTCTGCAGCCACGTTCTACGCTAATTCTCTGCAGCGGTTCAGCTATCTAAACACGTTCATGCAGATGGTTTCATCGCACTAATAAGGAAATTATTTCCCAATTGTTATCTCTGGAAATACGTACGGTAGTCTGGACTGATTTATATCTGCTGTTGAAGCATTCATTACTGTGAATATATCTCGACTACACGTGACTCTCCCCTTACGTGGAACTACAAGGTAATATTTATAAATGAGCGACATTTTATTAATGAAAATGGCTCAGATTTGAGGCCTCAAGGCAAGTAATGTTGTGAATATGTGTGTTAACTTATCATTGTTATTTTCTAACGAGGAGACCATTGTTTCTTGTAATTCTTGCTATGAGTAAAGCAAGACTAATTGACAAGCGAGAGACAAAGAGTTTATGATGTAAGGGGAGCGCCTCTGTCCGATTTGCAGAGAAAAGGACTCCTATAAACATATTTTATTACAGTGTGTCGAATTGGAACATGTACAGAGAAAATATCTACCACCACCAGAAAAGGAGTTCGTTTGCATTCCTTGACCTCATGGGGAATAGAGAATACGAACAAAAGATTGCCTTGTTTCTCTTGAAGGCGAGACAGATTAGAATTTCAGCTGTTGAAATTTGTAACACGAACTGAGGAAGGGATAATAGTATCTTCCCAACTACACACTTTTATGTCTGTTTTAGGTTAGGATATATTATATAATGTGTTTTGTTGTGCAATTTTCATTTTAATATGTGTGTTCTTTTAGAGAGTAGTTGGATGTAATCATAGGCGGGGGGAACCTACAAAGCAGGACTTGTTTTAGGTACAAAACACGTACGGTCAGAAGACCCGTGCATTGGATTTTAGAGAAAACTATGATAATTATAAAAATCTGTATGTATAATGTTACTCAATACATCCATCTATTTAAAAGAAAAAAAAATCGTGTGTACTTCTTCTGTATAGCTCTACTTCGCAATTATAACGAGTATACTTACACAACAAAATTTCAAACGTGCAAACTTGTTGTAACTGTTAAAAGTAATTTTAAACTTTACAAAAATTCGGGACCGTTCATCGAAAACAAAAAAAAAGAAAGAAAAAGAAAAAGTTGAAAAATGCGAAAGAAAAATTCTAATCAGGGATAATTCTATTTTGATAAAGAAGTAAAAAAAAAACCTTCGGCTGTCCAATTTTGACCCACAAAAAGATCTGGCCCATTCTTGAGTCCATGTGTTGTGCGACTTCTGATGAAGCAACTTTTGACAACTCAGACGAAAAAAAGAAAAAAAATTAAACTGGGAAAGAAATATTCAACATGGATAGAAGAGGATTGGTGACATATCCTTTTCCTGATGACATTCATTTCATCTCCCGAGGTCAGCGTTCTCGGTATGTTGCGACGCAATCTAGTGGAAACGTCTCGCGAAAGCACGAGAACTTGAAGCAGCCACAATAAAAGAATGTTTTGTAATTCCTTTCCATTCATGGTAGAAGGCCTCTTGTAGACATTACTGTTATTATAAATTCATAAAAATATATTTAAGTGTCGGCCTGGGTAGTTAGTCGGCGATGGCATTTAAGTGTGTTGAAATGCGGTAGGCTCATGTCAGTAGATCTACTGGCATGTAGAAGAACTCTTCCGGAACAAAATTTCGGAACACCGGCGACGCTAATATAATTTCGGCAGTTACTAGCGTCGTTAAATAAACCATATTTAAAATTTATATTTAAGTTGTGGAGTAAAAGACGTTCTAACTCTGACAAAACTGAGGCCTGGTGCAAATGGGCGTTTTTAACAAGATCTTAGACTATGCCAAAAATCGAAGATAGTTGTAACAGCTATTCACTTGACTGGTCATGAAACTCTTATTTCAACCCGATCGAAAATATCTGGTCTTTCGTGAAGGAAAGACTGAAGACAAAAGGCAATACGTCAAAATACCTCATAACCTCTCAGGTTATCATTGTGTGATTTCATGATGCCAAGGCGAAACGTGAAAGATCTAGTGAAATAAATTACTAAACATTTGGAAAAGATGATTAAATTGCTTAAATAAGCAATATTTAATATAACAGATTTACTGAAATATTAGGTATTATAAATATTTGTTTTATTAAAAGCGTACTGTTATTACATAAATGTTCGGACTAATTTTCACACCGCTGTACTAATTAATGATTATGAACGCACGTAATAAATTCTCCTCCGACTTCATTATGGACGCAATGCTCGATCCTTCTCTATCCATGTTGCAATTCATGATTAGTGTCAGTATAAGTTTACTCCCAAGTCCAGCTTATCCAACGACTTACTTTATTTCTACTATTTCTTTTGACTTCATAAATTATTTTAGGCATCACGCACAACACGACTAGGGGTGGACACACAACACTCCTCGTCGTTGAAATTCTCCAACTCGCAGCGTTTGTATTGTAGTTTAAGTAACGATTGACAACGGCTAAAATAATATATAGATATAGGTTCGGTGGACTGATTAATACTTCCTTACTTACAAATGGCTTTTAAGGAACCCGGAGGTTCATTGCCACCCTCACATAAGCCCGCCATCGGTCTCTATCCTCTGCAAGATTAATCCAGTCCCTATCATCATATCCCACCTCCCTCAAATCCATTAATATTATCCTCCCATCTACGTCTCGGCCTCCCCAAAGGTCTTTTTCCCTCCGGCCTCCCAACTAACACTCTATATTCATTTATGGATTCGCCCATACGTGCTACATGCCCTGCCCATCTCAAACGTCTGGATTTAATGTTCCTAATTATGTCAGGTGAAGAATACAATGCATACAGTTCTACGTTGTGTAACTTTCTCGATTCTCCTGTAACTTCAGTCCTTTTAGCCCAAAATATTTTCCCAAGAACCATATTCTCAGACACCCTTAATCTCTGTTCCTCTCTCAAAGTGAGAGTCCAAGTTTCACAACGATACAGAACAACCGGTAATATAACTGTTTTATAAATTCTAACTTTCACATTTTTTTCTAATAATAACATGAATTTCCCATATTTATTCTGCGTTTAATTTACTCCCGAGTGTCATTTATATTTGTTAATGTTGCTCCAAGATATTTGAATTTTTCCACCTCTTCGAAAAATAAATCTCCAATTTTTATATTTCTGCTTAAGCAAAAATGAACGGCTTAAGTCAATTTCTTCTTTATGTAACAGACTTCGTAAAACAATTTATAAATTTGTAATTCTTCGCCCTTACAAATATTATGAGTTTAGTTTATTTAGGTTTGGTTCAAAGTGTCATCCAATTTGGTATAATGGGCTGCGGAGGAGAAATAAAATTTACACCTTCTCCGCTCATATTGCTTCAAAAGCGGCTGATTAAAATTTGATTAAACAAATGATAAAAAAAACAATTGATTATCCAACAAATTTTGATTTATTTCTATTTTAATATTTTCCTAATTGAACAAACATAAACATATACAGTACTTTGTTAAAATAATAATGTAAAAATTGTTAAAAATATGAAGATAAAACCCATGTTTATTCACAGTGACAGGTCTGCTGTTGGGGTCCCGAGGAACAGTCCCTACATTTTCTGTGACGTGGAAAGGGAAATATAAATTAGGCAAAGATATTCAAGACGAAATTGTGCAAAGAATAATTAAATACTCAGTTCCCATCTTAAAAAATCACCTATATAGTAAACACTCCACATAATTCTTTAATTATATATTTGTAATTGAAATCTGTATTTTATCTTAAATTTTTATTTCTATATATTTTTTCATGTGCCCATTCATATAGAACCATTATTGTAAATTGTGTGCTTTTCTGTGTCTATAGGCAAGCCTTGGAAGGTCAGATAATTAAAATAAAAAATAAGGAATTTGACATGTCCTTTACCTGCACCTAAATATTACACAACCATTGAATAATTGATAGGTAGAGTTATGCGCCAAAGTTATACAAGATATTCAGACAGGCAGACAGAGAGGCAGATCATTCCAAACACGCTAAAAAGAACACATTAAAGCATTAACCAGAGGACACAATACATCTACATACGACGATCACATAACCAATGCTAACCATATATACAATAACATAAATGCGGACATGGAAATCCTACACATACAACCCAAAAACCAAAAACTCACTAGAACAATACGAAATATACAAACACACTAAAACACACCCCGATCAAATTCTCAACACACAGATCAATTTCAGCACACACACACACACACACACACACACACGCACGCACACACGCACACACTATTTGACTCCACTTTTCAACACCTTTCAACAATCAAACGCACCCACATAACAGGCAGAGAAGTTTGAGATCTAGTAGGCTCTGAGGATGTAACAGCTGTAAGCCGCACAAACTTACATAATTTACACGAGTAAGTCCGCTGGTCAATCAGTTACTTATACTCAAGTGTTAAAAGTAGTGTACTCAAGATTCAAAATAGATATACAACTGTAGTTTGATAATAAATCCTGACCTGTTATTTTGAGTGCAATAAATTTAAGAAAGAGGGTTCTTGTCTATGCGGATGACGTGAATATGCTAGGAGAAAATACACAAACGATTAGGGAAAACACGGAAATTTTACTTGAAGCAAGTAGAGCGATCGGTTTGGAAGTAAATCCCGAAAAGACAAAGCATATGATTATGTCTCGTGACCAGAATATTGTACGAAATGGAAATATAAAAATTGGAGATTTATCCTTCGAAGAGGTGGAAAAATTCATATATCTTGGAGCAACAGTAACAAATATAAATGACACTCGGGAGGAAATTAAACGCAGAATAAATATGGGAAATGCGTGTTATTATTCGGTTGAGAAGCTCTTATCATCCAGTCTGCTGTCCAAAAATCTGAAAGTTAGAATTTATAAAACTGTTATATTACCGGTTCTTCTGTACGGTTGTGAAACTTGGACTCTCACTCTGAGAGAGGAACATAGGTTCAGGGTGTTTGGGAATAAGGTGCTTAGGAAAATATTTGGGGCTAAGCGGGATGAAGTTACAGGAGAATGGAGAAAGTTATACAACACAGAACTGCACGCATTGTATTCTTCACCTGACATAATTAGGAACATTAAATCCAGACGTTTGAGATGGGCAGGGCATGTAGCACGTATGGGCGAATCCAGAAATGCATATAGAGTGTTAGTTGGGAGACCGGAGGGGAAAAGACCTTTAGGGAGGCCGAGACGTAGATGGGAGGATAATATTAAAATGGATTTGAGAGAGGTGGGGTATGATGATAGAGACTGGATTAATCTTGCACAGGATAGGACCGCTGGCGGGCTTATGTGAGGGCGGCAATGAACCTGCGGGTTCCTTAAAAGCCATTTGTAAGTAAGTAAGTAAATTTAAGAAGAATATTAAGCAAATTATTTAGTATTGATGTCCCCTTTTTCTTTTTCCTTTTTCTTAATTTCAATATACAATTTATTCATTCCAACTTATATTCTGTTCTTGACTTGATTCTCTACTTTCATCTTCGTAATTATCCCTGTTCTGTAATCATTGTATTGGTTTTGTAATTTTATTGAATCTTTTTATGTTCTTTAGTACAAAGGAAACGCCCCCGAATACGAGCTTGCTGAAACGTATGTGCGCTACGTCAATAATATGTATTTATTTTGTATGTTACATAGCAAAAGATACTAAACACTAAATACGTATGATACATATCATATCAGATGTTGTGTGCAAGTGTAAATGTACAGGAGGATTTGCACAATATCCATCTGCATGTATACTGTGCAGGTAGGTCCATTAAGCTTACAACTCCCAGGAGGCAGGGGTGAAATGAGTGAGTGACGTTACGGGTGGCTTTTCAGCTCCAGGGACACAGCAGACAGATCTATAACGGCCACTTATAACACAGACCGAGGAATAGCTGGCATGGCAGAGTTCCTGAATTTATGCAGTATCGAGAATTGAATGAAGATGTGTAGTGGTAACAGTCAAGTGGTTTGAGAATCAGAATATGACGTCAGCAGTCATATGTTGGAGAATATATAATGTAAACTTAATCTTAGCAGATACAACAGGCCCAGTTTTATAAATACGGTTAATCTAAAGATTATGTTAAACCTAAGTTAAACCACAGTCTACTATATACAATCGCGAAGCTTGAGGTGATTTTGTGCAAATCTCGTGATAAAGAGCTCCAAGCGGTTAGCAACTAGAAACAATAGATTGTCCACGGTCGACTTTTGACTGTGTCGTATTTCCATCGAGTGCTAGCTCGTTGCGTATTTCACATTGATGCTTGTGAAATGTTCGTTATTGGTTGTAATGAAAATGTTAATGGCTGAAATGCAATAATTGGAATAATAATATTTTACTAGAGACTTAGAAAAATTAAGTTTGTTTTAATGAAATTTATTGATCACGTTTTATTTTCAATTCTGGTGGGATTATTATTGATTAGGCCTACTTTTTTTTTTCAAAGGATATGTTTTTAATTATAGCTGTTAATTTTGTTGTTATTTTTTTGTTACTTTACTAGAGACGTACAAAAAGTCTGTTACAATAAAATTTATTGATCACGTTTTATTTCCAATTCTGGTGTGATTATTATTGCTTAACCTCATCCCACTTTGTTAACTACGTAAGCCTACACTACAAGTACCGGTACACGTAAGTTACTCCATTAATTCATATTTCCATTATTATTGCTGTAAAGGGAAATGCAAATTAATATTTATTGGTTTCATAGTTAATTATCGCTATAATCTTGAATGAGTGAAGCGATTATAGTAAATTTCAGTTCGTTTTGCACAAACAAAAATAATATTAACCTATTTCTTGCAGGTATCTTCGAGTTTATGGTGGAATTTAATATACTTCATTAAAATAATAAATTAACTTTATGCATTTAATATTTCAATAATGGAAGGAAGGTGTTAATTTTTCCAAAAGAACACGACAACGAAAGTGTAACATATTTTGTCGTCTGCTAGGAGAGAGATCTGCGATGATGAGGCGATAGTAGCGATCGGCAACTACACATGTTTGCATTTTTACTACATATTGAGCTTCGCGACTGTATATAGTAGACTGTGGTTAAACGTAACTGTGAGTTTAACTCAACGTGCCGTATTACAGAGTCTCGGTTAAGTTAAACCGTAGTGGAATACGATTGGTATTACTGCTACGAAAGAAAAGAAGACGATCGCAGCTGTTTAATTATATTATTGATTTAAAATAGCCGACGCTTGTGGAGAATCTTCATTAGGGGAGAGTCGGGTAGTATCGGACATCGGGTAATATCGGACAATGAGTTTCTTTCATCTACCACACGATGATAGTACCTGATTGACATGGTTACGTTTCTGTGATGTCGCATTGAGAAACGTAACCATGTCATTCAGGTACTACCATATGGTGGTAGATGAAAGAAACGCACTGTCCGATATTACCCGATGTCCGATACTACCCGACTCTCCCCTAAGAAACATCTTTGTCCTTCGATATCAGAGAGAGTATAATAATAAAACCTAAGGAGCAGTGACGTCGCCAGGATCAGGGCAAGGGGGGTGCGGATGGGGTGCGAGATTTAAAAATGGGCTGCGAGCTGTAAAAATGTGGTACATAAAAGATCCAAAATGTTCTCTCTTTCACTAGCGCGCATACTATACATCTGTATATTATTATTATTATTATTATTATTATTATTATTATTATTATTATTATTATTATTATTATTATTATTATTATTGTTCATCACATCCATAACGAGACACTAAGGGACGTAGTTTTTTCACATCCAAGAAATTGTTCGTTTGTTTTTGTTCTTCAAAATAACTTATGCCTAGTATTTTTTTTAATAAATTGCCCTTTGGGGTGCGGAAAGGGGTGCTCTGATTTTTGTGGGGTGCTTGCGCACCCTTTCGCACCCCGCTAGCGACGTCCCTGCTAAGGAAGACCAATATGGCGTACTTCAGTATGCTTGTCAGACTTAACCTCAAATAGTTTCTTAACGCTGGCTACCAACGTTATACGTACTCCCAAACACAATGCAGCCAAACTAAATCTTGCATGACAATCCGCGAAGTAACTCCATACAGAATCAACTGAGTAATGAAGTAATAATATTAGTGTGCGTATTTTATTTGTTATCTAGAATATTAATTTATGAAACGTAATTCAGTCAAACAATAAAATTATTTTTATACGACTAGTTTAAAAATGTTATGTTTTATTTAACGACGCTCGCAACTGCAGAGGTTATATCAGCGTCGCCGGATGTGCCGGAATTTTGTCCCGCAGGAGTTCTTTTACATGTCAGTAAATCTACTGACATGAGCCTGTCGCATTTAAGCACACTTAAATGCCATCGACCTGGCCCGGGATCGAACCCGCAACCTTAGGCATAGAAGTCCAACGCTATACCAATTCGCCAACCAGGTCGACTATATAAGCCTAGTAAAATTAAGTAATATTATTAGTGTTTATAAATCAGGCCCCATAGTAAATCTTACCAGGAGACTGTCTGCCACACACAGTACAATGCGCAATAGGTTTATGGTAGATTTATGGACATCTTGGAAATCTTCTATCGTTTTCAGTTATACCGTCTACCAGAGGAACAATAGCGCAGCGCAACTAGTAACTGATGCAGAAATTCAACAGAATGTTCTCAAAAATAAAAAAGAAATCATTTATCTTTTCGAATAATCTTTAAATTCAAACACTAAAACACATATTTTTGTACTTTATCATTTTTCTGTTGTATGTTGTATCCGAGTTTCGATTTTTCGAAACAAGGTTAGGACTATAAGCCTAATTCTGAAGGTTAGGACTGTCTGCTTCGAAAATCTCAATCTATTTTAAAATTTATTTTCATTTATGTAATATAATATAATATTTATTTAATACTATACACTTGAGCTACATTAGGCATTGCAGCCCGAAAGAGCAGAAGCTCGTGCTCGGGCGCAGTTCAGATCAGTTATACAAAATATATCACAAAATTACGAGAGTTCATTGAGCACAATCACATTAATAAATGGTAAAATACATACAGCATGTAATAACAGGGTCTATATACAAACAGAAAATACAAAAGTACATGAATATTAGAGTATCAATTTTTAACTCAATTAGCTTAAACAATTAAATAATTAATCTGATTTGTTTCTTAAATCTATGTGTGTTAAGTGTACTTAGCTCAGGGTAAGCTCTAATTAATGTATTATATATTTTGGGTCCAAAATTGCTGCTGTGTTTTAATCCAGCAGTTGTGTGGCATTTGGGAGTATTTAGAAAGAAACTGTAGTTTTGTCTCGTATGTTATTCATGAGGAACAAATTTAAATTAATTGTGGTTTATATGGAAGTAAATCAGCAATGTTTATTTATAAATTTGTTCTAGATTTGATACGCCAAATTCCTGTAAAATTAATTTTGTTGGGTAATCAAAAGGTTTATATAGACAAATTTTGATAATTCTTTTTTGTAGCAAGTTTAAAGGATGGAGAGTCGATTTTGCCATTCCTCCCCAACCTAAAATACCATACTGAATTATTGATTGAAACAGAGCTAAGTAGACAGTACGCAGAACATAAACAGGTAAATAAGAGCGTAGAATGGAAAATTTGTGGATTGTTTTGCGCAATCTGTTACAAAGAAAGGAGATATGCTTGTCCCATTTTAAATGTTGGTCAATAATAATGCCTAAATATTTAACTTGTGAGGATATACTCAAAGCGTTACATGAGTAAGTAGGTAGGTTACAATCATGTATTATTATTATTATTATTATTATTATTATTATTATTATTATTTATTTCTAGTTGCTCAAGGACATGTGATGTTAATGAAAAGTATATTTGAAATTACAATAGAATTGATATCGGATGAAATGATTATACCAAAAAAGGGGGAAGGAAACAGGAGAACACAGAAAAACCTCAACTGCAAGTTTTCACGCCGCTAGTATCCCTCTGGATTTTCAATGAAAAGTTCCATGTCTGATCGCGAATCGAATTGGGCCGTCTGCTTGATGGGTTGACGGTCTAAACCACACAGTCATCACAGTAGCAAAACCAAGGGATAAATCACAGATATTCAAATATATGCACATGCTATAATAACCCAATCCATGCAAGACGTCACATGTAAACCAACGTGAGTCCTTAATGAAAGCCTTATTCCTGTTGCACTACTCTTCGTTCTGGGATCTCATTACAAAACCGCAAACTGTATGGCAGAATCCCAGGCAGCAAACTCATGTGTCTCAAGATTTCTATGTCGTCGCAGACCGCATACAAGTTGTGTGTGTGATACCGTTCTCGCTTCCGAGACGACATCCGTTGTTTGTGTCGTATCTTGCATGTCTTGTTGTACGTTGATCTGGGTTGCACATGGCGTGTATTTCGTAGCAGAGTGTAAAACTTTTGTGTATTAATGAATGAGAAAACAGTAGTGCCTTATCTTCAATCCCAATCATGAGAAATAGTTCTAATTTTGTTGTGCATAGGCCTATACCCTTTTTATTTATATACCTACTTTATTTAACAACTTCTCGTTCAGTTATAAAATGATTTATACTTGCATTTATTTAATGTATATTTCTAAACTTATTTACTTCATTTGATACAGTTTATACTACTGTATTAAGTAGCAGAGTGTATAACTTTTGTGTATTAATGAATGAGAAAACAGTAGTGCCTTATCTTCAATCCCGATCATGAGAAATAGTTCTAATTTTTTGTGCATAGGCCTATACCCTTTTTATTTATATACCTACTTTATTTAACAACTTCTCGTTCAGTTATAAAATAATTTATACTTGCATTTATTTAATGTATATTTCTAAACTTATTTACTTCATTTGATACAGTTTATACTACTGAATTTATTACTTTAATACATCTTAAATTAAATTTATCAGTTATATACATAGATCAGTGATGTCAAAGCAAGCACATTTTTCTGACCTTGATGTCGTGCGCGGGCATCAAGCGCAAAGTATGGAAAGAAAAAGGGTTGTGTATGTATATGAATAAGCAGCGAGTTGGATTAAGAAAACAGTGGTGCACAAACTTCAAACGGAACGTAAAATTTTATGTCATTATTTTTATATGGCTTCTTTCTGTTTGATATTATCTATATTGTCTGTAAAACAAAAGTACTAACACTGATTTCTTAATATTGCACTTGTGTTTTAAATCTTAATAACATAATAAAGAGTTAAGAAGGAATATTCACATAAATTCCGTAGTAGTACAACTATACTGTACTAAGTGGATGAAACACATCATTGTTAAAGAAAGTGAGAAAGAGAAAAAGAGATTGAGTATCACATGATAAGTTGGAATTGATATTGATGGTACCTTTAGCCTTGTAAAAGTAATCACTAAACTAATAAAAACAATGTTACAGTACAAAACAAAGGTACCTAGGTGCTGTATATGTTTTAAGTGTAACTAGTATTACATAACAAAACTCTTATCGCATTATGCTCCTGAAGTGATATTGGTGCGCAACTTCCTATATCAGAATATTAAATTATTTTCTCGAAATGTGCTGAAGCTATAGAGCTGACATTTTTACAACACATGGGCACGTATCTTTTGCTTATGATGTAACGGTAGTTGCTTTGTTAGTTCATTTCCATACAAACAATTTCCATGCGAATATTTTCAAAATTTTCAATACACTATCTTCAGCAATACGTATTTACGGTGTATTAGATTTACGAAAACATTCTGTAAGGCTACTAAATAAATAGGCCTATATCTGGAAATTTCACTTTTCTATAAAAAAAGTTGAGAAAATATTTCTTTTGAACAAAAAAAAATCAAACTTATGAAAAATGAACATTAAAATTAAAACTTGCATTCTTATAATGCACTTATACTTCTCAGACAAATCTAAAAATTAACATGGATACAGTTTTACTAAGTTCTCTTCCCTTTATCTATTGGATCAGTGTTGGCAATCCCTGCATATAGCTCGACCAAGCGCCATCCTATACTACCTCTTTCGTCTGTCTCTTTCCTTTCCGCTGTAAAGCGCTCAGGCTCTCCTGAACTCTAAAGCGCGCGCTTGCTCCTATGGGCATCAATTGACCTGAGTGACACAGATTAACATTATTATATTGTAAATGCCACTTTAAATGTTGTACAATATTTAATATTCTATGTGTTATTTAATAATAAAACGTGACAGTAACGTCATAGAAGAAGTCCTTTTGATGAAAGGAATATCTGAAACGAAAACAATTTTCTTTAGCCATTTTGCGTTATTTATTTTATTTAGCGGCAAATCGACTTTCATAATAATATCTCTTGTATCATCCCTAAACGTTTTTGACATAATCACTGAATCATTATGTATTTTACAGTAATATTAAAATTAAAAACCTTAAATAGGCCTCTACAAATTCTATGCATAACGTTATTAAGCAGTAACTTGGAAACCGAAATTCCACTGTAAACTTTTATCAAACGAGGTTTCTTTCAATTCTTGTAAAATTTCGTAGTTTGATTGGAAATCTAACCAACTGCATTCTGCTGTTCTTCGTTATGTAGCTGTCATCATTTAAATATTTAATTTTTTTTCTGTTTATAGATGGCTAAGAAATAATACCTCATATCTGTAAATTTTTAGGCCAATGAAACAAGTTTTAAACATTAATTTTTCTCAAAATAAACAAACTTTTTATAGGTTATATTTTCTGCCTTGCAAGATCTTCTACCCAGGACACATTGTTAGTTAACTGCCCAATTTTATGAACATGATAATGTGCTTAATCTGAACACGTCACAGGAACACCGCTGATACAACACATGGCAAAGGATGAACAGTCCACTGGACGGAAAATAAATCTCTTCCATTGCCCACGCCGGGCATCGAATCACGGACCTCTTGTTTCAACAATTAATCCACTGTTGTATTTAATATTTAATTTCCTGTATTAAATGTGTTACTAGATTTTCCTTGTAAAGCCCGAAAAGACTAAATATATGATTATGTCTCGTGACCAGAATATTGTACGAAATGGAAATATAAAAATTGGATATTTATCCTTCGAAGAGGTGGAAAAATTCAAATATCTTGGAGCAACAGTAACAAATATAAATGACACTCAGGAGGAAATTAAACACAGAATAAATATGGGAAATGCGTGTTATTATTCGGTTGAGAAGCTTTTGTCATCTAGTCTGCTGTCAAAAAATCTGAAAGTCAGAATTTATAAAACAGTTATATTACCGGTTGTTCTATATGGTTGTGAAGCTTGGACTCTCACTTTGAGAGAGAAACAGAGATTAAGGGTGTTTGAGAATAAGGTTCTTAGGAAAATGTTTGGGGCTAAGAGGGATGAAGTTACAGGAGAATGGAGAAAGTTACACAACGCAGAGCTGCACGCATTGTATTCTTCACCTGACATAATTAGGAACATTAAATTCAGACGCTTGAGATGGCCAGGGCATGTAGCAGGTATGGGCGAATCCAGAAATGCATATAGTGTGTTAGTTGGGAGGCCGGCGGGAAAAAGACCTTTGGGGAGGCCGAGACGTAGATGGGAGGATAATATTAAAGTGGATTTGAGGGAGGTGGGATATGATGGTAGAGACTGGATTAATCTTGCTCAGGGTAGGGGTCAATGGCGGGCTTATGTGAGGGCGGCAATGAACCTCCGGGTTCCTTAAAAGCCAATAAGTAAGTATGTACTAGATTTTCCTTAATATCTCATCTATCACTTAATACAATACTTCCTCTTATTTCTCCGTTTATTACATAGTATAAACTACATTTAATCGATAATCTATTTCATTTAATACTTCTGTGGATTCGGTTTAGCAATGTCATTCATTTTGTTACAGATTTCAGTTTTTAAACGATTTCAAAATAACTCCTCAATAAAAGCACAGAGTTCATGTGCTCGAAAGCGCCTCTCAATTCCAAATATTCGGACAAAAGAATGGCGGTATGTTCACCACTTTTTGTATGGCTCGAAGTGATAGATGCAACACACAAAATCCTACCAAATCCACTTTCCCCAAAATGCTTCACATATTCTTCGTTGCGTCCAGTTTCATAAAGTGGTAGTGATGGCGGCTGTAGTGGGTGTTGCCTATATCACATATATAGCACACATTTTCTTCCTCTTCTTTCTACCCAAGTTTTAGAAGTAAACATACCAATTTTCCCCGAGAATCCAGGAGTTCGGGGAAGGGAGAGGATAGGATTGACTTTCTGGGTGCTTTGAAGCGCTTCGCTCAAGGGTGATGGTGAGTGAGGTGGGGGGGGGGGAAATGATAAAAAAGTAGATGTGTAAGATAAGAAAAAGAGGACGAGGGATGTAGTTTCTCACACCATTTCATCTTGCGCTCCTCCCACTTTTGGACTACTTGTATGATTATACAGTGTGTTTCACGAACGCCGTGCAATAAAATTATTTGCTTACAGATTGAGTATCTAGAGTTAATAAAAATTAGAATAAACGCCTATTCACACATTCCAATATTCATTACATTATTATCATCATCATCATCCTTCACGAATTAGGCCTCTGTAGACCTGTTTCGGCCCCATCTAGCAGTCTTCTAAAAGGTCTTCCTGGTCGACGATGTCCTCTAGGTTTATACTGCATCATAATTTTTGGGATTCTTGAATTTTCCATTCTTCTTGCATGATCTAGCCAATTGAATTTGTATCTGCTGATTTTTTCTTCTACTGACTCTACTTCTAATTGTTCTAAAATTTCTTCATTCCTTTTTCGGTCTAAAAGAGTATATCCTGCTGTCCTCCTGAAAAATTTAATTTCCGTTGCTTTGATTCTGTTCATATCTTTTTTCATTAATGTCCAAATCTCGCTTCCGTATAAAAGGCAGGATAATGCTATATTTTTATTCTTGTAGATTTTTGTACTAATTTAGCTTTTAATGTATTGTTTATTATTCCTAGAATTTGTGTAAATTTGGTAATTTTCTTGTTCACATCTGTTTCATTTTGATAAAATATTTCACAACCCAGATAATTGAAATTTTGTACTTGTTCAAGGCATTGGTTATTGTGTATTATCTTACTTCTGACTGGATCTTGTCCTACTCGTAAAAATGCCATTACTTTTGATTTTTGTGCTGAAATTTCCATCCCAAAATCTTGTAATATTTTATTTAATGTATATAATCTTCTTTGTAAATTATCCTCTGAATTGGAAATTATGACTTGATCATCGGCATAGAGTAAGGTATTTAATGTTAGAGCACTGGTTATTTTGATTCCTGATGTGTGATAGTAACCTATCTTAGGGAAAATTGCATTACTTTCAAGCCTCAAAAAAGCAATATAAGTATAAGGATTGATTACATTATTATTATTATTATTATTATTATTATTATTATTATTATTATTATTATTATTATTATTTAACTATCATCTTAAAAATGTATTAATTAACAGAAAAGATTGTATTAGAGACCTCGGTGTACTCGTATTAATTGACAATAAATTATATTTTCATAACCACATTGATTATATTTATAACCATGCAATAAGAATGTTACGAATAATTCGGTTAGTTACTTATTCTTTTTCAACACCTGACTCTCTTTTAATACTATACTATACATTAGTGAGATCGAAACTCGAATATGCATCTGTAGTTTGGAACTCTATTACTAGTTCTAATTCGGCTAAACTTGAAAATATTCAAAGGAAATTTATTTCATTATGTTCGTACAGATTCCTGCCTAATAACTCTGGATATAATAAAAAAATGCGAGCACTTTAAATGTCGAAGCCTGTATGACAGACGTCATGATCTCGATTACTTATTCTTATGTAAGGTCCTTAAAGGTGACAATAATTGTCAATATTTCTTAAACAGTGTCAGCCTTCGTATTCCTATGAAGGACATGAGACATCACAAACTCTTCTATATTAGAAATTCTAAATCTTCCTCGCCGGTCTCCAGATGTATTAAACATGCTAACTTACATGTAGGCGATTTCGATCCAATCAATGTATAGAAGTATTAGAAAATGGCAATGTCTTTGCTAATATTATTTGCATAACCCTTATACACAAATTGGTAGTAAGAATAAACTCCTTTCCCTAATATTTTATAGTATTAATTCTTGTAAATTAATTATTGTAATCTATGTTCTTTATTTTGTTGTTAACTCAAGTATTTAATTTGTACCATAGTTGTTCATTTTAATGCATTAATTGTATCACTGTGCTGGACATTTTTATTTTAAATAAATAAATTATTATTATTATTATTATTATTATTATTATTATTATTATTATTATTATTGTCACCATCATTACAATTTTATATCTTTAAAACTGCCATTCCGTACGTTACTTAATTTGTAATTATATACGATATCAGTTAATGATTACGATGCTCTAAAGACTGGTAGCGTAAACTGATATACTGTACTTCCAGAAACCTCTCTTACTCTCTGTTCACCACAACTCTGATAAGATCTGCGACTAGGTACAAAACCATGGCTCTCTTTAGTGAGAAATAGTTATGCAACGAACGAAATAATAATAAAATGCTGTACTTCTTTAATTGACCCTAAGTGATCACATGTTTTGAGTGTGATTTTTATATCCATAGGGAGGCTATTAACAATTTTTATGGTATTTTGAATCGTAAAAATTGTTTAACAGAGGTACATGTAAAGTAGCCTACAACTTAACGGCTAGCACCTTTTATTTTACATGTAAATAACTATATAAGGTATTTTGCTTCATTTTCCTACCATAGTAACCGATTATGACGTCTTTCCTGTCATAGTAACTGATTAAGATGATTCTCAATGTCGGCCTCGGTAGCGGAGTTGGTATAGCGTTGGCTTTCTATGCTCGAGGTTGCGGGTTCGATCCCGGCCCACTTCGATAGCATTTAAGTGTGCTTAAATGCGACAGGCTCATGTCAGTAGATTTACTGGCATGTTAAAGAACTCCTTCAGAACAAAATTCCGGCACACCGGCGACGCTGATATGACCTCGGCAGTTGCGAGCGTCGTTTAATAAACCTTAATTAAATTATTCTCAATTGTTATTATATCTACAAATTCTAAATAATTTCTGTTCCAACAACATAAAAAATACAAGTAGTAATTTATTTTCTCTTAAGGTATACCATTCAAAATACCATAAAACGTTGTACAATACACGGCCGTTACAAGAACTAAACACGCTCACATGGAAAACTAAACCCGCTGTCGCACGTTTACTTAAATAGCATGCTCTAATGTTAAGTTCTACATCAAGGCTGTCCATAATAAACCGGAAACGGAAATGACAACGAGAACGAGAACGAAAATAGTTAATTGTGAATACTCACATTTAAATACATTTATTTTAATAATATTTCCGTTCTTGTTGTCATTTCCGTTCCCGGTTTATTGTGAACCAGCCTTAACGGTATTGTATCGTAAATAACTACTGTATTACTGCCATATAACGCAATACTTTTGATAGCACGATAGACTTGCCGATGGAATATGAGAGTCACTTTTTGAGGAATATTTATGCTATGAACTGTTCAATTTATTAGTTACAAAGTTTTCACGAATGCATAGAAGGAAGTTTATTAATGACTATTACACTTTCACCACGTCATACTACTTTTTACCAATAAAACGGTACGAAAGGACGTCTTTCAACCACTCATAGCGGCTTATCGCATAATTTTATCGCGTCCCTAGCATTTGTTTCTTTCTTTGCCAACATTTCAAACTGCACTGCTCTAGACGTCAAAAAAACATAAAATTACAAACCACTTCAGCCGATGCACAGCACTTTCAAATATGACTCGCATTGGCATTCAAGAACAAGAATTAATAAATATCATTGGTCATAGCTATGCATCTTCCCTGAAACCCTATTTACAAATAAATGAAGAGCACAATTCGGAAATCATGAATAAGTTGAGGAATAAACCATGTACATCAACGAGTTCCACTTCTTTTACGCACACGTCCAATATAACATCAATTGAACCATCAAACACTAAAACATTCAAATTAAAAAATTGTACTTTCAATAATTGTTCCTTTTAAAATTATTCAGTCCACACCTCTGGAGTAACGGTCAGCGCGTCTGGCTGTGAAACCAGGTGGCCCGGGTTCGAATCCCGGTCGGGGCAAGTTACCTGGTTGAGGTTTTTTCCGGGGTTTTCCCTCAACCCAATACGAGAAAATCCTGGGTAACTTTCGGTGCTGGACCCCGGAATCATTTCACCGGCATTATCACCTTCATTTCATTCAGACGCTAAATAACCTAGATGTTGATACAGCGTCGTAAAATAACCCAATAAAAAAATTATTCACGTTTAATTTTTATTTCATCATCCTTAATTAAAGCTTTTCTAACACTTGTTCATTATATATAGGTTATGTTATAGCTTCTGCTATATGATATTATGAATAGTCACGTATCAGAGATTGTTTAATATTAAGATTTATTGAAAATCATCTGTCAAGTGACGTTGATTACTGGGATCCGGATAACTGAAGTGGAATGCAACTGTTTTAATAAAAATGAAACTGAATCAATAAAGCCTTCTTGACTAGTAGCCGTCCACAGAGGTCAATGAAGATTCCATAGTTGGCACAACTGATAACGAGAAAACAGCTAATCATAACACACTACTGCCATCTAGCGTAATGTTGAGATGGTACAATAATACAGTTGAAGACAATTGTAGTTTCGTAAGTCAATATTTTATTGTATTGGAGAACTTCGTTACTTCTAATCTTTATATACTTTCCTCTAATCGTGTAATAGTCAATTAAATCCCACTCGAGTTTTGATTTTCTGTAGATAAATCAAAACCTCTAGTGAGATTACTGTTGAAAAAATATACTGACAACCCATGTACATTATTTGCATATTTTGAAAATGGTCCTACACTATTCCCTAGATTTGGCACATACTATTATGTTTTGTAGTAGGAATATATTTTTACTGTCTTTAGAATTTCCTCAGAAAATTATTGCAAAAACTCATTATCGAATGGTAATTTCTGATCATTTAGTATAAGAGTGAATCATAAATAAGTGAAGGTAGATAAGAGGTCAAAATACATGTTGCAGAAATTACTTCTTTGTTAAGGGACGTTCAAATCTGTATAAAGAAAGTTACACAAAATGTGAACAATATGAGTAGAACTTGTTAAGTAAAAGGATTTCATAAGTGTACAAATTTTATGTGTATAATGCAGCGGTCAGAATGAGTCATACATGTTTTGTGAAGCTTTAAATGAGAATGTTTTATTTCAAAGGTATCTACTACACTGTAAAGAAACATCAGCCATGAATGAAACAGTTCTTGTCGCTCCACAAGCCGGCTTATGGTTTATGCATAGTGGAGTTTCTGCGTATTTCTCCCATAGAGGATTATCTCTATGCTGTCTATTCAAACAAATGAATAGCTCGTAGAAGACCCGTTTGTTGGCGAGCTAGATAACCGTACCCGAAACCTTTGAACTTGTACGTTCGTCACCAGTGCTGCTTGATGTAAAATATTCCTTTAGAGCAGAAATGAAAGGAGATATTAAATGTGGCCACGAAACAGTTTGAAATTAATTGAATTGGCATAATAGCATTGTAAGTTCTGTTCTCTGTACGAGTTCAAATATGACCAGATTCCGATAAGCAAAACGCAGTACACATAAAAGGGCAGTATTGTAGTCAACCCGACCCTAAATTCCTTAAATAAGAATACATAATGAATGACACAGCCTTAAAAGTTGTTGTTGTTGTTTTCTAATGCCAGGCGTTTGCCAATAAAGTCATTTGACCTCTTGCACTCCAATATTTTTCAAAGATATTGTGAATTTTATTTCAACTCAACAATAGGATTTTATTCTTCCAACAATAATTCCTTTCTACAATTCACCTTAAACGCTCTCGTCAACAATTGGATTTTCACTCAACACAGTATTCGTTATAGCACTCCACCGACGACAATGACAATTTACTTGGACTATTACGAACAACAATGAACTGTTAATCTTAACTAATATTTACAAAGCACTATCTACAAATCAGAACTATCTGTTCTCAGTTCACAGTTCTTCTAGCTCAGTCACTCGAGTTCACAGTATCTCGAACCACAGACCTTCAGAGACAGTCCACTGTACTCGAACTCAGGTCCCTCCAACTGCGGTCCACTGCACTCGAACTCAGGTCCCTCCAACTGCGGTCCACTGCACTCGAACTCAGGCCTTCGGATGCTGGCACAGTTGCGGACGCACACTCGAGCCGAACTCCGATACACAAGACTGGCTTGCTTGCTCTGGCTTACTCACTGAATGGCTGAATAAACTGAAACGAACAACAATGAACTGTTAGTCTTAACTAATATTTACAAAGCACTATCTACAAATCAGAACTATCAGTTCTCAGTTACAGTTCTTCTAGCTCAGTCACTCGAGTTCACAGTATCTCGAACCACAGGCCTTCGGAGACAGTCCACTTTACTCGAACTCAGGTCCCTCCAACTGCGGTCCACTGCACTCGAACTCAGGTCCCTCCAACTGCGGTCCACTGCACTCGAACTCAGGCCTTTGGATGCTGGCACAGTTGCGGACGCACACTCGAGCCGAACTCCGATACACAAGACTGGCTTGCTTGCTCTGGCTTTCTCACTGAATGGCTGAATAAACTAAAACACACTCAAGTTCGGTCGCGTTTCGTCTTTTATATCTAAACTATTGTTGCGAGAAAGTACGAGTTCTAGATAGTTCGCGATATTTCGACGCGTGTGTCCATTCTCGAATCATCTCGCACGCTGCTGCTCCCCTCCTTCACCGCACGTAGCCATGCCCCAGGAGGCAGATGCGCGCGCACCCCGCCCAACACAAGGCCGACTTAGCCTCTCCTCCGTCGGTCGTGAGATCGAATCTCATGTGTGCGTCACAATATTATCATGGCCAGCCACTGAAGCACAGATTTTGAGGTGTTCCGAATCCATTTCTTGGTGTGAGTTGCACAATGGGCAGTTAGGGGACTGATATATTCCAATTCTATGCAGGTGTTTGGCCAAACAATCATGGCCTGTTGCCAATCTAAATGCAGCTACAGACGATTTTCGTGGTAAATCGGAAATTGAATGTAGATTATGATGCAGAGAGTTCCATTTTTTCCCTTGAGATTGTGTTATCACATTTTGTTTGTTGAAGTCTTAAGTATGTCGATTTAATAAATCTTTTCACAGAGTAATACGTAGATTTAGTAACAGGTCTGTAAGTAGCAGTGCTGCCCTTCTTTGCTAAAGCATCCGCATTCTCGTTTCCCAGGATTCCACAATGGGATGGTATCCATTGGAATATAATTCTTTTATTGAGTGATATTAATTGAGAGAGCATTTTAGTTATTTCTGCTGTTTGAGATGAAGGTGTGTGTTTAGAGACTATTGATAGAATAGCTGCTTTGGAGTCTGACAATGTAATTGCATTCCTAAATTTATGGATGTGACATAGAAGATTCCTGAGACTTTCACTTATTGCAATGATTTCTCCATCAAAACTTGTTGTTCCATATCCAAGAGATCTATAAAGTGAGAAGAGACAGCACGTAACACCTGCACTGGCACCTTGTTCTCTGGAGATCAAGGATCCGTCGGTGTATAAATGAAGCCAGTTTTTTGGAGGGTACCTAATATTAATTGTCTCTAAAGACAATTGCTTCATTATTTCAGAGTTTACTTCTGATTTCAGTATTTCTTCTGTTAAATTTAGATTATATTCTAAATTTAATAGAACAGCCTTAAAAGTAATTAGACCCATTGGAGAATATGATACATTTCTAACTATTGAAGCAGCAAAAACAACCATTTAAATTAACGGTCTTGCTAATAACACCTAATACAGATGTTCAACTGTCTTATATAGTCAATTACTCGTTTGTAACATATTCACGTCATCCACATAAACAAGCAGCTGATGTAACCCGTTGATTTCCAAAGCCTTTCAATAACTTTATTACTTCTTTTAATGTACTCTATTGCCTTCTTCAATCTGCACACTTATATCACTTCCACCCTGTATTCTCAGAGAAGGATTAGTTTTTGGTATCGTACTTTCTAAATACAGGGACATCATTTTATTTTTACTAACATTTCTAATATTAACCTGGTTATACCTTTGGAGCAACGATTAAGAACCGGAAACATCGTTTGCTACCCCCTTCCACGACTGGAGTTCGATGATACTGGCGTAATATACAAAAAAAAAACACTTTACTAGGTATAGGAGGGAAGGAAAGTAGTTCATCCATTTACGTAAACTAGGAAATATCGCGATTTAGAGTTTGATAATTTTCATTAGGTTTTGTTTAATCAAAATACAGTACAGTATTAATAATGAGTGTTTTTACTCACGAACTGAGCTTTCCATGCGGACGTATTCATTATGCAGTGTATATTATACTGTCTACAACACATTAGCGTACACCAGCCGTGACGAGAACGTGAGTCGCGAGACATTGTGGCTCGCAGTGATAGCTGTGCATTTTGCTTGCTTCTAACCTCCGCCAATCCCCACCCTCTCACTCACTGGAGTCAAACTCCGTTCCATTTGTATTTGTCTCTGACCTGCTAGTGGCATATGTCTCTCTCGAAATCATGTAGAAAAGTTCCAAGTAGGATGGGAGGACGCATTTTTTCCTGTCAATATGATTAGAATATTAAATGTATGATTTGTTCACAAGCATTACGAGGAAAACGGTTGTATAACATAAAACTGCATTATACTACATGTTACTGATGAAATATTAAAAGGTTAAATGTTATTGTTGTTTTATCATCATCATCTCTGTACGTCGACCCTTTTTCAGCAGATGTACGAATAATTCGGTTAGCTCTTCAATATGAACTCACTGATTTACAATGTGATGTCAAATGAAAGCTAGATGTAAGGACTTGACAAATGTTGAACTTTGAAATCTTTGCCAAAAAATAAATATCCGAAGCTTCGTTAGCTCTGTTGAAGCTATGTTCGCTACAACTTACGTTTGTGAAAAATTATTTTCAACATTTAAAATAGTAAAAACTAAATTTAGATCACGACTGGCAGACAAATACCTTCGTGATCAACTAGGACTGGCAGTAAGTGACATAATTCCTGATTTTGAAACTCTGTCGCAGAGAAATTATAAAGACAGTTAATTTTAAGTTGTGATATTGTTCATTTATTGTTATTTCTTTCTTCGTTACACGTACTAAACATTAGTTTGTAACCTTGTACTGTATAAAATTATATTTAAGTGCTTGACGTAAGGAAAATGAAAATCCTTTAATAAGTCCGACAGTTGCTTCACTTCCCCTTCGGGTGTCCGCCTCCCTCCATAGGTGCTATGCACGTTGCAGGTTACACAGTGGCTCGGCGCACGATTACATTTTCGCCACCGCTGGCGTACACTATAGAGAATGAAGATAATTGAAAAATAATCATAATATGGATATTTAAACACATTTTTGAAAATGGTGGCCGTTCATTTTGATACAGGCTTCAGTTATATTGTGCATATTATAGCACTATAGACTGTTGTACGTAATTCCAATTACCAGGTTCGTATTTCGTATCAGTAACTCATATTGAAGTAATTCTGTACCTACTCTATAAAAGAGTACCTTAAGTACTGTAAATTCAATCTTCACTTCTGCCTGATCCGAAAACATAAAATTACTCAGACATGCTACCTACTGTCCGTCCAAGTGGTTACGTCGCAGCGTCGTAGAAAGGGAGGAAATCACGTGACAGTTAATTACTTAACGAGGGCCTTTTATTTAAGTTATTTTAAACAATTGTATGGGTATAATATTCCTAACAGAAATTAATGTTCCCACAAAAGAGCTAAGACAGCCCAGCCACTAGCATTTACAGAGAGGCGAATATAAGCAGGTGGGGGAAACCGGGATGCGACGTAGGCAAATGGAAAATGATGCAATATTGAAAGCTCTTTCGTCACTGAAAAACGCGAACATATTTTTGGAACGTACTGTTTACTATGACCGTAAAGCTACTATAACTGTATATGCGGTTTTGAATCTGTGTGGAGGACGGTTGAACGGCATTAGTAGATGGGGTGGGAGTGAAGTACATTCAAAAACTCAGGTACAATAAAATTGAAGTAAAAATAAAATAATGTCCCTGTACATGTTTCTTACAACATTATTTTGTTTGTAGTTAGTTTCTTGGAACACACTGTATGTAGGACCTAAAAAGCAGGGGATGGTCCCCTGTACTCCTTCGCTCTAAACGACAATTTCACGCATCATTTCTATCCACCCCCGCCAGAGGGCTCACTAGTCCGACTGTCAAGATGGCTGTCACGAATATGGACTCGGCGGACAGTGATGGTGCAGCTGACATGTAGACATTTAGCTCTACTGGGTGACAAATTGATTGACGTGGTCACCAAAGAATGGCCTGCTTATGACATTCTTTAATTCCGCTCCGCTGCTAGAACAAGACGGAGCGAGGAAAAGAGTTTCCTTGTCAGTCCCCTGTATGTCAACGTATCAGAGCGCCTGACATCTATTGACTGGATTGTGACTTGAATTTCAAGATAACGTGTCATTGACAAGTTTGGAGTTACATGATTTGTTTTCACGGTTAAATGCCTTGAGTTCTTTTTATTTATCCCTGTCGCGATTGGAAGACTTCCAACATAGGGAAAACTGTGTTATTTTCTTTACGAAAATTCATAAGAGATTTGTGACTTTAAATTTCAGTGTGATTTTGTCAAGTATGATCAATTCATTGTTTCCAAACTACTTGATTGATTTAATTGTCAATGATATTAAAATCGTAAGGTCAAGAATGACATTACTAAAGACGGAGGAAATGAGTTTCAATAGGTACACGGTTGAAACATCAAGAAAACTACATTTACGCTATTATTATAATAATTTCATTATTATTTTTAATATTATTATTATTATTATTATTATTATTATTATTATTATTATTATTATTATTATTATTATTGAAATAATCGATTCAATTATAGTTCCCTTGACTTTGATATGTAGCTAACTTTAAAATTATTATTATTATTATTATTATTATTATTTATTTTTTTTTCATAATTATTTTATAATAAAATAGATATTAATATACTTTTAAGTAGTATGATATAAGCATAAATATATACTGTAAATATTTTCTAATAAAATAGATATTGAGGGAATTTAAACTACAGGTACAATAAGCCTAAATCTAAATACATACTTTCTGTCCTCTTTTTTCGAACAACGTCCTCCTTTTTTAAGCTTTGTGTCCTTATTTTTATCGATGTGAAGTCCACACCTGTGGAGTAACGGTTAGCACGTCTAGCCGCGAAACCAGGTGGCCCGGGTTCGATTCCCGGTAGGGACAAGTTGCCTGGTTGAGGTTTTTCCGGGGTTTTCCCTCAACTCAATATGAGCAAATGCTGGGTAACTTTCGGTGTTGGACCCCGGACTCATTTCACCGGCATTATCACCTTCATCTCATTCAGACGCTAAATAACCAAAGCTGTTGATAAAGCGTCATAAAATAACCTACTAAAGAAATCGATGTGAATCTGGTCACCCTAAACATATGAGAACTTAAGTCTGCCACGTTCCTTTCCAGAATTAAATACATTTATTTATTTCCTCCCCCTCTATTTACTTCTCTCACGGGTAGTTGCACACCAACAACTCTCTTTATCCTTGTTTATGTTTTAATTATACCGTTTATCCCCACTCAAGCAATTTCGCCGCTAAGTTCCCACACTGGTAACAAGAAAGCTTTTGTTCGCTCAGACTTCGGTTTGACTATCTAGTGAGATTTTCCACGATTTCTCTCTCCTCCATTCCCAAAACGCTAGTCACTAGAATATATTGTTATACTGCAATTGATCCTTTATCTTCATCGTGACGCGTTTTGAATTTTCATTTATCTTCCCTAAGCATTGCCTGAGCAAGCTGTAGAAAAATGGTCATGCATTTTGAGGTTCGAGTAACATTAAACCAACACTGAACATTATTTAATGTACATTTTACCTCAACTTATATTTAGTATTTAAATGTATGTAAATATGTTGTTATTAGTGAAATAAGGGGAATTTGAAGTTACAGATTAACTTAATTTCAGTTATTCTCAGTTTGAAAAATAATGTAAGTTTATAACTTATTCATTCAACATCACAGTTTCTCGTAATGTAGCTATAATGATAAGCCAGGAATTACTGTATGATTTTTTATGTAATTTTAATTTTACAGTTAATAGCATAGAACGTTAATTCTGTTAACTATTGAAACTACATGGTATATTTTGACTCTGAAGATGAATTAGAGTGAAAAGTCCAAGCCATGAAGTTAACTGAGGTTATTGACGATAAGTTTCGAAATAATTACACTCTCAGATTGCGTTGGTCATCTAGGATAGCAATGTAGTATGCTCTTGCAACACAGTTTAAGAATGTAAAAAAAAAAAAAGAATTCTGAACTTGTAGGAATGAAGTTTCACATAATGTGGCGAAATTTTAAGATCACTTTTTGAAACTGTTTTAGTACTACAAATGGTGTGCGCTTCCACATAAAGGAAAAGGTGTTATTTTATTTCAAGAATATACTCCCGGAAATAAATGGATTTTTTCTAAGGAGGGTCTGTCTTCCTCTGAATGGCGGGACGCAATTAAGATTAATGCTAACGTAGCACCAGTCAGAAGTCTTCATGGGAGATCCTTGGACGGTTTCCGTTGCAGATACTGCAACGAGATTGAAACCTTAGCACACGTCCTAGGATCCTGTCAGCATGGAGAACTCCTGAGAAATTCACGCCATCATAACATCCGAAAACTAATAGCGCAAGCCCTTAGAAACAAATCCTTCGAGGTCCATGAAGAGGTGCACTGCGTTGCGTCTGAAGGCGGCGGAATTAGAAGAACGGACATCGTGGCTCTAGACAAGACTAATAGTAAAGGCTTTATACTGGACCCAACTGTTAGATTTGAGATGAGCCAGACCCAACCATCCGAGGTCAACAAAGAAAAACAACAAATTTATGAGCCTACTATTCCGTATTTTCGAGAAAAATATCAGATGGAAGGCACCTGGGAAGTACATGGTTTAACGATCGGAGCGATGGGCACCATCCCACGATCAACTGTAAACACTATCAAAACATTTGGAATCCATGACATCATTCCAAAAATAATTACTTCAACCATTAAAGGGTCTGTGGCAATTCTGAAAAATCATTTATACGGAATATCATAATACCCCCCCCCCTTTCTATTCGTTAGTGTGTGATTGTTACATATATATGTACAAATTTATTATTTCTTAAACTTCAGCTCCTAGTTCACATTTCAATTTGACTCATCTATCTTACTGTAATCATTACTATTCTTATATGTGTGTTATTCTGTGTTTTTGGCAACCCAGGATGCCTGGGCAGACTATTTCTTGAAATAAATTATATATTATATAATGTTTGAGATAATGTTGTAAGAAAGATAAGATATTATTGATATTATGTTTAGTGTAAAATTTCTGATCTTTCTAAGACGATTAGACATGTAAAATTGAGTTTGAAGAGAGAATATTGATTTACTGATGTCTCGGGATTCACTTTGGAATGCTGTGTTGAGAATTCTTTTCAAAGTATTTAAGATCGAAAATTTAATTTTCAGAATGCTTGTTACCATAATGATTTTTGTAGAATTGTCTTGTAGAATGACATCTTTATTTGGGTTTAAGTTACCTCTGAAATAATTTTATGAAGTCTTTGTTCTGTATCTGTTTTAATAAAAAATAAAAAAAGACAAAAAAAAAAGGTAGTGATGTAAATAGGATAAAGACTGAACGGACCGACCGCCAAATTATAATTGACCATTATACATACTAGGTTCAAAAAGTTCCCGGAATTTGCTAGCATCATAGAAACAACGTACCTTAAACACTATTCTACAGCATTCCCTTCAAAATAGTTGCCTTCCGCAACAACACACTTTTGCCAACGCGTGTAGAGTTCCTGGAAGCAGGCCTGGAAGCCATTTTGTGAAACCCGTCTTAGTGCTCTCGTCGCGTTTGCGATAACCTCTTCAGCATTGAATCTCCGTCCTTTCAGATGACTTTTCAGACGGGGAAACAGAAAGTAATCAGGTGGTGAGAGATCAGGAGAGTATGGTGGGTGATCCAAAGCAGTTATGTTGTGCCTGGCAAGAAAATTCTTTACAATAATTGCGCGATGAGCAGGTGCATTGTCATGCATAAGGAACCAGTTGTTTTCTACCCACTTTTCTGGACGTTTCCTTCTCACTGCGTCCCAGAGGCGACGGAGGGTTTCTACGTACAATTCTTTCGTTACAGTACGACCTTCTGGAATGAACTCATGGTGCATGAGACCCTGAGAGTCGAAGAAAACTTCCAAAATAACTTTGCTTTAAGTGTGCTTAAATGCGACAGGCTCATGTCAGTAGATTTACTGGCATATGAAAGAACTCCAGCGTGACAAAATTCCGGCACATCCGGCGATGCTGATATAACCTCTGCAGTTGCGAGCGTCGTTAAATAAAACACAACATTTAAAATAACTTTGCCTTTGGAAGTGTCCCTAGGAAATTTTTGCTTCCGAGGAGATGTTTTCGATTTACACTCAGATGACTGTCGTTTAGGGACTGGGTCGTACAAGTAGCACCAGTTTCATTTTGTTTAGGAAATCACCATCTTCATCAGCCATACTGATCATGTCCCCAGCAAAACACAGAACTTGATGTTTGTACTTTGCTCTGTGGACATAATTACAACATGCGACGAACAAACAAAACACTATGATAAACAAATGCCTACAACTCAAAACCAATAATTGCCATTATCAACAAACTTTAAGGAAATGACATCATGAATGTTACCAACAAAACAAATGTATAATATCCCTTGTTATATATTAATACGAAAAATGGTAGTAAAATTCCGGGAACTTTTTGAACCTAGTAGTAGATCTTTTGCTATTTAATTTGATTGGTTTGGGAAAGAAAATGGGTTCTGGTCTCATTCGTTCAGTCTGTCCCAAAATCGACCTTGATATTTCCTTCGTCTGGATTTGTATTGCCGAAATTTGTTTAGATGACCTGTTATCTTGTATACAGGGTGTAAGGGATATAAGTGCCGTCCTTTTAACAGTCGTCGGGGACGGTCTATAGGATCCAAAAATAACCATACAACATAGGGTCAAAACTCGATAGTTTTTCCAGAAAAAAAATATTTCTTTCCTTATTTTATTTGCGTTATACTGTTTATATCGTTACTAAAATTACGAAAACAATTACATCTGTAGGTACAATGAATCAATTTAATATTGGGCCAAAGTCGTACTACCACTTTGTAGGTCTTTATTTGACATTTGAAACAAACATATACAAGAAATTCAAGCTCAGAACATTATTTCAATTTAAACAACACAAACTTATTTCGTAAAAAAATATAAATTGCTACTTGAAGAGATACAACGACTCTCTGAAAAAATAACCTAATATATATGTGCACACAATTTAATATTGGGACAGATAAATTAAACGTTTCGTCGTATGTACAAAAATTTAATCCCTACAATTTAGTTTGATTCCCTTTCTGTCAATTGATCGCCCTCAACCGTTTCGGCATATTCTCAATTATTTTCTGGGTATAATTTGAATCAATTACTGCGTACTCTTCTTGCAGTCTCCTTTTGAGCTCACGTTTTGATTTTATTAGTCTCCTTTTCAGCTGTTGCCAACAATTTTTCGATTAGGTTTAAGTATGGACTTTGTGGAAGTGTTTCTATTACTTTCGGGCAGTTATATGACAACCACATTCTGTTCTTCCAAGCTTTATGCTTTGGGTCGTTGTCCTGGTAGAACTTAAAGTGTCTCTAATACTCAACTTTTCAGCCCTCTTATGAAGATTGCTCTTCAGGAGATTCAAATAGTCATTTTGATTAATTTTACCCCACGATGAAGGCCATCTCCCCTATCCCAGCTGAAGATATGCACCCCAGACCATCACATGTTCAACTGTAGGCTGCAAATATTTAGTTTTTAGTTCGTCATTTACTCTGCACCATACAGTTATCCTACCATCAGAACCAAAAACATTTACCTTATTTTCATCCGTAAAAAGCACATCTTTCCATCAGTTTTTATCCTTTTTAACATATACTTTTGCGAATTGAAGTCTCTTCCTTCTATTCAATTTACTTATGTTTTGCGTTTTTCTGGCAGCTCTGCCATTGTATCCTGCTTTCCTAACTACACAACGCACTGTCTCTGGATGTACTTTCTTATTAAACCTGTCCACAGTTCGGAAGCAAGTTTTGGTGCACTTATTCTTGGATTAGTTTGAACCATTTTAGTACGAACCGTTCTTTTCGCTCAGATATTTTCTTTGTTTGACCTGTTTATGGTATTCTCTCTACCCTATCCTCTTTTTCGTATCCTCTTATAATATTTCCAACATTACTCTTGAACAAATTTAGCATATTGCCTATTTGTCTTTGACTTTTACTTCTTGCACTATGGTATATAATCAGTTGTCGCTCCTCAAACGTAATGTTGGGTCCTCTTCGCCCCATTCCACTCTTGTTAGCTTCAGTACGTCCACACAGCACAGAGATCGCAACTGACTCCACCTGGGACTGAACTGAATACCTTGAGTGGATAATAACACTGAATGACCCAATATTAAATTGACGCACTCTTACGGTATTTCAAGAAAAATAATGCAAATAATGTCTCCTGATAATTGAAATATTTTACCACGTTATAGTGACTATAGTACAATACTTACTTTTCTTACTTTTAATTTACTTAATATATTTATATCCATGTATTTTACAATATATTTATATTTTAATGCAAAATGTGATTCTGCACATATAGTAAGATAGTATTGGCCCAATATTAAATTGATTCACTGTATATCTAGCAAAGAGTTAATATTAGTTTAAATAAATATTTGTGTGTTCTATTACGTTTTCGTGAAATTAAATAAAAATGCATGCTTAAATTTGTTAATATTCTGGCGTGAGAGACGTGGTAACATGTTCAGCAGGCAGTACTCTGCACAGACGTAAGTACGAGTCAGCTGAGTTCAAGCTCCCTGTCCATAGCTCTTCTGCCGAGCGGATGGTAGTTCAGCACAGGGTATTCGACAATGTCATTCACAGTTTAGGAATATCATTTTATTAATTTATGGAGAAAGTAGTCGTAATTCAAGTGAGGTAAGAAAGATGTACCGTCAACATTTTCATCAAAGAAGGTTATCTAATCGGCGAACTTTTGTAGCAGTTACTCAACGATTATTAGAAACTAGAAGTCTCTTACCCCGTTTCGAAAATCACACAAGCAGAAATTTGTTTAAAAATGATTCTGTTTTACGGAAGCAGGAGAGATTAAAATGTTGCATTCGAAAAAAAAGTTCGTGTGATTTTGTACAGAAAACCATTATTGTTTACTTTTTAGACGTACAATTAAAAAATGGAGCAATATTGTTACATAAAATGTAAATTTACCATAATGTTCTATTGATGAGATTGGAGGTTTGTATTTGCTGCTCGTTTTATGTAAACAACAGTATTATCACGGCCCGCTCTTGCATTAGAACAGAGCATCTGTTTTGTACCGGTATGTCTGTACCCGCTTGTGCTGTGTACTTCTAAACCCCCTCCTCCCCGCTTGAACTGTACTGTATACTTCTAAGCCCTTCCTTCCCATCGAGCAACGTTGCCAAACGCCTAATATTGTAAACTTTAATAATTAGTTAAATATTGCAATTAGAGAAAAATTGTAAGGACATTTTTTCTTCCTTATGATATGAATAATCATCAGGTAAAATAATGACACTTATACCCCTTACACCCTGTATTCTTTGGAAGAGATCCGATAATTTTTGTAATCCTGTAATTTTTTTTATTATTATTATTATTATTTTTTTTTTTTTGTAAAGAGCTGTGCATATTAAAATTTATTTCTTCTTGCTCATTTTTAAACGTCAACCTTTGGGTTTTCTTGCGCTTTATAATACTGTAGATGGATAGGATGGGAATTTCGTGAGTTATGGTCAACACGACGCCACGTTTTGTCATGAGACAACACAGAATACCACTTTACAATCTAGAAACTTTCACATTTGAGGCAGGACATTAGGAGAATATAGTGTTCTTAATGCAACGAATACATATGATTGAATAATAGCTGCTGCTGATTCTAGGATTAATAATGCAATTTGAGTTATAATTAATAATCTTAAGAGTAAGCAATTAAAGATTTTATGCTCGACCATGCCGAAATGTAGTAATTATACACCTGGTAGGAGCCCTTTAATGGACCTCATTAAAGTACACCTATTCATTAAAGTTCAGGTGTTCTACCAATCAGAAAACACCATTGTAGCAATATGAAAGCGCAAGTATCGATTATTCTCGGATATGCAATCTAAAGACAACTAGCGAAACGTCACGGAGGCTGGAAATTCATTACTGTCGCAGAAGGTTATGTTCTGTTACTATAATAATTAGCGTTAATTGTAAATAATATTCAAATAAATTCAATTTGTCATCTCGTTTTTCAATGTCTAAATTAATTTCAAGGTTATATCAAGATTAATGTTCATTTTACTCTCTAGATTATATTAAGGTCAATGACATTAGTTTCTCGGAAAAAAATCAATACTTTCGCGTCTGCGCACATCTCACAATTTACGAGATATTGCACAAGGTCAGTTCCGCTCCCCAGCCAGATAAGAATAACATGAATAAATTTCAAGTTAGAAATATGGTCGAGCATAAAAAGTCGTATGAAACTTGCCTATAATGGTAATTAAGACGCTGGTATGAAAATTATGAAACTCGCTTGCGCTCATTTCATAAACATACTCGCGTCTTAATTACTACCATTATAGGCTCGTTGCATAATGTACTATTAAATCCTTCTGGCGTATAAAAATTAAACCAATCTAACAGAAGTCCAAATATAATTATTTTTTCTGTATTTACAGCAGCCACCTACGTGGCTCAGTGGATTAAGGCGCTTGTCTGCTTGTCTAAAGTTGCGCTCGGGTGCGGGTTCGATTCCCGCTTGGGCTGATTACCTGGTTGGGTTTTTTCCGAGGTTTTCCCCAACCGTAAGGTGAATGCCAGGTAATCCTCGGCCTCATCTCGCCAAATACCATCAAGCTATCGCTAATCTCATCGACGCTAAATGACTTAGTAGTTGATACAGCATCGTTAAATAACCAAGTAAAAAAACACTACAGCCAAGAGTCTTATCAGCTGTGTTCATGGTAAATTAATATATAATCAATTAACGTAACCTAGCATAGATAGGCCTATATTTTTCACTTCAGCTCTGAATTTATTTAGGCCTAATACTTTATCGACCGACATGTTAACCCCGTTTACTGACTTGTGTGTCAGCCTTTGTTCTATTGTGCAGTGTGTTGAAAATTGCGATGTGTATCTCCTGGCGCATACGTCATGGACTGGAACTAATTAAATGTTAGTGATATAAAATTAGCAACTCTCTCATCATTGAAAACACTTCCCTTGCTACGGGGGTTGGGAATGGTGCTCATAAGCCCCCGATCTCTCTTTTTATATGCCTCGTCCATCAGTGTTTGGCAATTATTGATTCGTCACTCATTACGATTTCAAAGACTTGTCGCTAAATATAAAGCTTCGCACAGAATCAATAAAACTACAATAGCGGAGACCGATCGTCCGCCCCGGGTTAATGGATAGCGGGTTAGTTAAATAATTATTGTTGCAGCATACACCAATAAAAAGAAGCTCGTTTCACCGCCCTCGTACAACTCTGTAATTTTTTCGATCGTGACAGTAGCCGGAATAAAATCAATTATGACATTCTGCGTTTTAAACGCAATTGGGCAACAAAAAATGGGCATCAGATTAAAAGTACTTTGGCTGCCATTAAGAGGTAAAGACTCAAAGAGCCTAACGTAATGACTGCAAGAATTGTAAAGTCGAGTGTCCTGGAATATCTGAAGTGCTCTTTCTTAGCCATTGATCCACGAGGAATATCTAGCTGTGCGGAAGGTGATAAAAAGGCGGGCGTCGGAAACTGCACACCAAAATTTTCTGCCTGCATTTTGGTCGTATAGGAACTGCACATCAACATTTCTACCTGGACTACGGTCATATGGAAACTGCGCACCAAAATTTTCTACCTGCATTTTGGTCGTATAGGAACGGCACACCAACATTTTCTACCTGGATTACGGCCATATGGAAACTGCACACCAGAATTTTCTACCTGAATTTTGGTCTTATAGGAACTGCACATCAACATTTTCTACCTGGATTACGACGATATGGAAACTGCACACCAACATTTTCTACCTGCATTTTGGTCGTATAGGAACTGCACATCAACATTTTCTACCTGGATTACGGTCATATGGAAACTGCGCACCAAAATTTTCTACCTGCATTTTGGTCGTATAGGAACTGCACACCAACATTTTCTACCTGGATTACGGCCATATGGAAACTGCACACCAAAATTTTCTACCTGCATTTTGGTCGTATAGGAACTGCACATCAACTTTTCTACCTGGACTACGGTCATATGGAAACTGCGCACCAAAATTTTCTACCTGCATTTTGGTCGTATAGGAACTGCACACCAACATTTTCTACCTGGATTACGGCCATATGGAAAATGCACACCAAAATTTTCTACCTGCATTTTGGTCGTATAGGAACTGCACACCAACATTTTCTACCTGGATTACGGCTTTATGGAAACTGCACACCAAAATATTCTACCAGCATTTTGGTCGTATAGGAACTGCACATCAACATTTTCTACCTGGATTACGGCCATATGGAAACTGCACACCAAAATATTCTACCTGCACTTTGGTCGTATAGGAACTGCACACCAAAATTTTCTACCTGCATTTTGGTCGTATAGGAAGTGCACAACAACATTTTCTACCTGGATTACGTCCATATGGAAACTGCACACCAGAATTTTCTACCTGCATTTTGGTCGTATAGGAACTGCACACCAACATTTTCTACCTGGATTACGGCCATATGGAAACTGCACACCAAAATTTTCTACCTGCATTTTGGTCGTATAGGAACTGCACATCAACATTTTCTACCTGGACTACGGTCATATGGAAACTGCACACCAAAATTTTCTACCTGCATTTTGGTCATATAGGAACTGCACACCAACATTTTCTACCTGGATTACGGCCATATGGAAACTGCACACCAAAATTTTCTACCTGCATTTTGGTCGTATAGGAACTGCACACCAACATTTTCTACCTGGATTACGGCCATATGGAAACTGCACACCAAAATTTTCTACCTGCACTTTGGTCGTATAGGAACTGCACACCAAAATTTTCTACCTGCATTTTGGTCGTATAGGAAGTGCACACCAACATTTTCTACCTGGATTACGTCCATATGGAAACTGCACACCAGAATTTTCTACCTGCATTTTGGTCGTATAGGAACTGCACACCAACTTTTCTACCTGGATTACGGCCATATGGAAACTGCACACCAAAATTTTCTACCTGCATTTTGGTCGTATAGGAACTGCACATCAACATTTTCTACCTGGATTACGGCCACATGGAAACTGCACACCAAAATATTTTCTACCTGCTTTGCCAATACTAGGTTATAGATAGTTTTAATTTTGTTCGAAACGGAGCGTCTGTTTACATCTCAAAGCGAACGGGGTAATTTAGTACTGGTATATGACGACTGTAAATTTTATAAAGCCAAGGAATTGAAAAACTATGAAGTAATGTGAAGGTGTTGTGTTAGAAAATGCAATGCGAAAATTTATAGCTTGCTGAACAATGTGCAAGTTATTAGAGAACGCGGTGGGCATAACATGTGGTGGACATTAGTAGGCTATATTAAATCGCCAAATAATTAATGCAGCTACGAAAAGAAAAGCCATCGATGTTGTTAATAGTAAGTCATCAAAAATATTTCATGCTGTTTGTCAAATCTTGTCTACAGAAAACCTAAAAGTGCGTAACATATCTCGAATAAAAGGTAACATACATATCGTGGAGTAAACTTCAACCTATTCTACCTAAATTGCAACCCGAACTTTATTACTCAACGAAGCGAAGATTTCGTTATTTTCAATGGCAAGAAGTCGGGGATTTCTTCGCAATGGAACTAGCTGAGATAAAACCGATAGGTACTAGATTTGAGAAATTTGCAGATTGTTTAGCCTACTAGAAACGTACATCTCCGAAGATGCAATATTCCCTCCCACTGTATGGGCCGACCTGACTGCATCGACCTCTCGCACAATAAATGGCTGTGAATCATAATTTCAGTTTTTACAGCAGTAATCTTTCATTGTATAAATTCGTGGATCAACTTTTGGACATACAAACTGAGACTTATATTATTAAACTGGAAAGCACTGAAGGAAGTAACCGAAGTTTCAATGTAAAGTCAGCCAAATGCAAAAGAAACATTTTGTAAATTGTGCAGTTCCCGGGTAAGATTAGTAAAACCCTCGTGAATCAGTGTGCAGTATCCGGATAGGATTAGTGGGTCCCTCGAAAAGCGGTGTGCAGTTTACGGATCAAAGTGTGCAGTTTACACCTACCCATAAAAGGATAGAGTGAAAGTCATTAATTTCACTCAACAAGAAGAGAACTAGATCATATCTTCACCATTGTGGTAGATTTATAAATAAATAGATTTGACTATCGCTGAATTAAGAGAATTTTAGTCATTCAGAAACGGAAATACGAATTATTTTTAATTTAAAACCAAGAGAATCTCTTAGAGATATTTTTTTTTAGAAATTTTAAGATTTTAACCTTTACTTCATTATTTGTGCTTTTAATATATCCCTCGTGCCAATAACACTGCTACAGTACAGAATAATAAAAATATGTCCTAATAAGCCTCTTGGTTATCCCTCAGATCTGTTGTATTCTGAATTTAAAATATTTAATATTTATCAAATTGTCCACACCTGTGGAGTAACGGCTAGCGCGTCTGGCCGCGAAACCAGGTGGCCCGGGTTCGATTCCCGGTCGGGGCAAGTTACCTGGTTGAGGTTTTTTCCGGGATTTTCCCTCAACCCAATATGAGCAAATGCTGGGTAACTTTCGGTGCTGGACCCCGGACTCATTTCACCGGAATTATCACCTTTATCTCATTCACGCGTCGTAAAATAACCTACTAAAATTTAAAAAAAAAATCATCAAATTTATAAGAATGTCTTATTTAATTTTGTACATAAAAACTGAAATACAAATATAAAACCAATAGATTAGACAACATATGCTTCACAGAACGTACATGTACCACAAATGTAGCGTATAATCACAGTAGCAACTTCTGTCCAAGGCTTTATGACAAGGTAAAAGCTAAATTCCCAAACGTACAATTTGCTGATGTTCCTTATTTTAAAAAATCAATTAAAAATTACTGTTTAGAGAGGAAATTTATTAACGTTCCAATTATTGTAATATCCGTGTTTTTCTTCTTTTACTTTTTATTCTGTTATTTAATAAAATGTCTTAAAATTATGTCGAATGTCCCCTGAGCACGAGTATGTAACTTACTCTTTCTGGGGGTGCTAGAGTGATAATTATATAAAAAACAATATGTATCTTTTTGCTAGAAATAAAGTATTATTATTGTTATTATTATTATTATTATTATTATTATTATTATTATTATTATTATTATTATTATTATTAGTATTATTATTATTATTTGTAAATCAGCTCTCTTTTACAAAAACAATAGCGAAATGTTTAAATTAAATAAAGATGTTCATATGTACATATTATTCAAGTAAAAGAATAAAATATTTATAAAAAGAATATGGGGCATCTTATTACCCAAAGTCTTCCGTTGTTTCTGTCAGTTACATTGTAAATAAATTACCACCTGAAATAATGCAAATTTGTAATATTAACAAGTTCAAGATATTCCTAAAGGACTATTTGTTTCTCGCAATGTTTTTATTCACTCCAAGAATTTTATTGATTGGCATATCCATCATATATTGTACGGTAACTGAAAAGAATAAATGATATGATATGAACACCTTGCAAATAGGAAATACTTGACATATTTGGGTGTGATTTAAAGGATAATTTTATGTGCCTTAAATGAACTGTTATAAACTGCAAAAATTACATCCAAAGTTTTGTGCATATGTTACTTTAAACGTTAGCAGATGCTACATATATAGATGGATGGATGGATGGATGGATGGATGGATGGATGGATGGATGGATGGATGGATGGATGGATGGATGGATGGATGGATGGGTGTGTGGGTAGATGAATGGATGGATGGACAGAGAGATAAAGAAATAAATAAATAATTAAAGGAATAAATGCACATATACATAGGCCTACATAGGTCTACATACATACATGCGCACATACACGCATACATACAGTACATACCTACATACATACATAAATAAATACGCTACATAAACAGACAACAAATAAATACATAAATAAACAATAAATAAATACAAAAATAAGTAAATACGTAAACAAATAAAACATAATTGCATAATTAAATACATAAATAAACAATAAATAAATACATAAACCGGAAATAAGTAAAGTTGATTGATTAATTAATTAATTAATTAATTAATTAATTAATTACAGACGCACAGAAAAGAAAAGAATTGTACGTTCAAGAAATGCTGTACTTGCATACTAAACAAGGCTTATTTTTTTTTTAAATCTGAACACGTTCTTCAATTAACTCGTGTCTTCTATGATGGTGATCAGATGTTGTTGATAAAGTAGTGTTTAATAGTATTGATGTTACATAAATGGTCAAATTGCTCTTGTTTCCTAGATAATAGTAACTGTTTAGTACTGAGCCATTTGATTTGCATTATTCAGGACTTGGACTTCCTGTCCCCTCATAGATTGAACCCGTCGGCTTAATACACTCATTATATCGTCATTACATTAACTAATCAATAGTAATCTGATACACTTCATCAAGCAGTAAGCGAGACCATCAAAATAATGAAACATTGAATGTGGCCATCAAACATTCGAAGATTAAATCAAGAAAGCAATCAATCACTTATTCCAAAATATAAGCCAATCAAAGCTCTATTCACCGTATTCATTGTGCAATAAAATACAAATCAATACATCGACGAACTCATTAGTCGAGAGAATTATGAAACATCGCTCAGTAATAATAATCACTCCAGCGAATACAAGAGAGTAATTGCCGTTTTTCACAGAGCGAGGAATGATAGGCTGCCATAAAGCATGGATTGAAACAGCGAAATGAGAAGATTATAATTGTTAAAAATATAGAATTGTTACAGATCATTTAATTTCAATTCTCTATAAAAATAAATAAACCTAATTACACGACTATGGATTAGAGAATATCTGCATTCGAGTTTTATTTTATGTTGAATGCGTTACTCATTCCACGACACTACAAATAGGAGTATATGTACTGCCTGAAACAAGACAGAAACGTACTGCGTGCAGTGTTGCCAACTATCACTCACAAGGAAGGCTCATCAAGTGATAACTGGATTTTTTCAACTATAGTTCCCTTATATTTTATATGATATATCCTTATTCAATTTGGTATTCTCAAGAAACTAGTTTGATTAATTAAAATGTGTCTCAGTGAAACGTACAGCAGAGTTCGTATAGGCCAGTTTCTGTCAAATGCGTTTCCAGTTCACTGTGGGCTAAAGCAAGGAGATGCACTAGCACCTTTACTTTTTAACTTTGCTCTAGAGTATGCCATTAGGAAAGTCCAGGATAACAGACAGGGTTTAGAATTGAACGGGTTACATCAGCTGCTTGTCTATGCGGATGACGTGAATATGTTAGGAGAAAATCCACAAACGATTAGGGAAAACACGGGAATTTTACTTGAAGCCAGTAAAGAGATAGGTTTGGAAATAAATCTAGAAAAGACAAAGTATATGATTATGTCTCGTGACCAGAATATTGTACGAAATGGAAATATAAAAATTGGAAATTTATCCTTTGAAGAGGTGGAAAAATTCAAATATTTGGGAGCATTAGTAACAAATATAAATGATACTCGGGAGGAAATTAAACACAGAATAAATATGGGAAATGCCTGTTATTATTCGGTTGAAAAGCTTTTATCATCCAGTCTGCTGTCAAAAACTCTGAAAGTTAGAATTTATAAAACAATTATATTACCGGGTGTTCTTTATGGTTGTGAAACTTGGACTCTCACTTTGAGAAAGGAACAGAAATTGAGGGTGTTTGAGAAAAAGGTGCTTAGGAAAATATTTGGGGCTAAGAGGGATGAAGTTACAGGAGAATGACGAAAGTTACACAACACAGAACTGCACGCATTGTATTCTTCACCTGACATAATTATAAACATTAAATGCAGACGTTTGAGATGGGCAGGGCATATAGCAGGTATGGGCGAATCCAGAAATGCATATAGAATGTAAGTTGGGAGGCCGGAGGGGAAAAGGCCTTTGGGGAGGCCGAGACGTAGATGGGAAAATAATATTAAAATGGATTTGATCTTGCTCAAGATAGGGACCAATGGCGGGCTTATGTGAGAGCGGCAATGAACCTCCTCGTTCCTTAAAAGCCAGTAAGTACTATAAGTAAGGGTTAAGCTTGCTTCTCACACAAATTCCACAATTTGGGACATCTGGCCGACATCTACGGCTGACCACTAGGATCCAGAATACAAAGCAGAGGTAAAATTAAAAATAAAATACAATATGATTTGCGGAGAGAATACGGAACAATGATAAATTTAAAAATAAAGTACAATTTGATTTCGGAGAAACATGAAATGAAAATACATTGAAGAGTAATGAAATGAAGTAAAAAAAAATATTACATAATATTATACAAGTGATTGTGTAAAATGGATAATGAATCTCTCAATACCATTAGCTGCATACTGTACTGTAAAAATCTCCTTAAATAATATGAGTTCTGTAATTACATGTCAGATATTTAATGTTCATGATATTGACTATAGAATAGTCTTTGAAGAGATGATAAGGGAGTGTAAGCATACTTGAAATTACTCACTGTATTGATCGCAGTAGTGAAAATCGTTGTCAAAATGCTCAAAACACAGTGGAACTTTGCACCACGGACATTTCACAAAAATAAGTTTCTCACAGTCAGCTTTAGAGTATTTCTGTACAAAAACGTGAAACAATTCTACAGGAGTGATGAATTTATCAGGTTTGTTGTTAAGGTACAGGCTTTATTTAAAACCTCAATTGAAAAAGTAACCGGTAAGAAATTGTCAAATGGTGTTCAACAGCTAATAAAATAAAGACAAATCATTTACTTTGGAACCTGGACGATTTTGCTGGCATCTAAGTGTTGCATAAACTTATGTACAGTGTTTGAATTGAAGCACGAACGTATTTCTTTTAGCCAATCCTGTGCTGCTGTCATAGACGATTTCTCTACCCCTTTTTTATACCAGGAACAAGGTTGGCTGGGACATAGAACAGTCGCTGTGCAGATCCTGTAGAGTTCACTACTTTTCCTTCTAAAAATGCGTAGTATACTCGTATTAAATATTGCAAAAAGATTAGTACTGTAATGGAACCAATAAAGAGATTATAGTTCAATTTATTGTGAGTGGAAGAGTGAAAATAGAAGACTGCATTGTGTTAAGTACGAGTGTTTGGATAGCAGTGAGTGGAAAACTGTAATCGGAAATGGAGTGCAGGTACGTGACCAATGACGTATAATTTACGTGATCCTGCATGTGGTTCTCTTTCCCCCTCCTGCCCCTCTGAATATGCTGAGAAACAGAGTCACTCCACATCAACCCTACTCAAATGTTCGCACTTAACACCGGCCCAGCATCCTGAATCCTGTCTTAAGAACTAAAACAGAAGCGAAAACTAAGATAGATAAGGCCACAGTCTAGTATATACAGTTACGAAGCTTGAGTTGTGAGGCTGCTAGGAACAATAGACTGTGCCGGTACTATTTCGCATTGTCTGTAATGAGGCGATATTAGCGATCCTAGTGGTTAGCAACTATCTATGGATGCATATTTACTACGTATTGAGCTTCGTGACTGTATATACTAAACTGTGATAAGGCTGTTATTACAGTATCAAAGTTCTTTGACAAAGAATATGATGAAATATTTTATCAATGATCTGTGATAAAACGTAGGATTTTAGGCAGTTCGATTCTAGGATGGAGCACATCGACTCAGAGTTCAGCCACCTTACAGGGTCCGCAAGAACAATGTTCACTATTTCAGGTTCTCATTGTATATCCTAATTTCACCAACAGTAATCGAGGCAATTTTGTAAATTAGATCGCAAGAATGTAACAAATAGGTATATTAAAATTTTTTTGCGCATTAATTTAAACAGGTGATAAATAAATGGACCATTATTAAAACAAGGAAAAATTTAAAACTTTTGTGACATCTTTTTCGTGGAAGAACTCTGCACTCTAGAGAATTAAAAATACTCATAAATAAAATATAGTAATATACGTTACAAGAGCGGTATGTTGACGTTTTCATGGTCGAGGAAAAAATTGAAAAAGCGAAACGTAGTTGAGCTTTTTTAATTTCCGAGAATATGAAAACAAACATACCGCTCGTGTATCGTTCATTATTTTGTGCGAAGATCGTTTATTACATACCTGAAAGACGAAATTCTAATTAGTTGCAATGAAATCTCCATGTTTGTTTCTGTTTAATGACGCCAACTTCGGAACACCAAAATATCTTTCTTCAACATTGTTGCTGTAAAATGTTTTCTGTGTTTACTATACTCCAGCAGGCCGTGATATACGTCTGTCTTTTTTTTCCCCAGTCTATAAAGGCGCACTTAAAACAAACGGTAAGGTTATGTAATGATTTATTTTTCATTTTAATATTTTAACAATATTATTTATATAACATATTGCAGTAATAACATCGGCATCTGGAATCTTGTTGATTTTTTTCACGGCTTCCTTAATGTTACTTGTATCAGGAATGCAATAAGTTTCGTGGAGTAGTAGACTTTACTTAATTTTTGCAAATATTTAAAAACAATAATTTACATTGCAATTTAGGTGAAATTGCAGTGGTAAGTTTCCAATTTATAATTATTACTATGTTAAACGTCTCTAAAAATAATATGTTAAAAGCCTAAAGCAGTAAAATGAATGTCGCGCTTAAACGGTAAGAAGAGGGAAATTGTTATGTGTGTTACGTTGGGAATACTGAATGTGGTATTTCACACTTACCGCGTATTGGTTCTGTGCGGAAAACAAGCAAATACGCACGATCTCGCACAAAAATATTATACGAGTATTTAACATATTTTCATAACAATAGTCTTGTGTTATACTGTAATACTCAAATGGCTAAAAACTATCTGCAATTATTAAAATGACAGTGAATTCCTCTAATGAGAAGTTATGGTGATGCGTACAATGTGTAATTATATAGCAATATAATTAATGACCTGCACCAGATTTAACATAATTCGCATACATCGGCGTAAAAGTGATTAGCGTGTATGAATTTCTTCACAAATATGTGAATGCGTGGAATAGTTCGCTTTTATTACGCGAAACATATTCAAATTATTAACTGCATAGCTGAGGTCTGGCTTGCAGTATCATCTGCATATTGTGGCAGTGTTAGAGCAGACGTCAGATATGTCTGCAGCATGTAAGTTGCATATAATTTCAACAAGTTTTGTGACCTTTGAATTATTCAGTTATTACATGCTGTTGTAACGAATAGCTAGATCTGAGCCGGATAAGATGAGTTACGAAGTTTGTAAGATATGTACAGGGACACCATTTTATTTTTACTAACATTTCTAATATTAACCTGGCTATACCTTTGAATTAACGATTGAGAACCGGAAACGCCGTTTTCTACCCCCTTCCACGACTGGAGTTCGATGATACTGGCGTAAAGTATGTATGTATGTATGTATGTATGTATGTATGTATGTATGTATGTATGTATGTATGTATGTATGTATGTATGTATGTATGTATGTATTTATTCACACTGCAATTGGTATATACCCGGTGGCAGTGGTAACTAATTACACTCAATAATGACAATAATAAACTTATTAATTAAAAATACAATTAATAATACTAATAATTAATACTACGAATAATTTATAATAATAATAATAATAATAATAATAATAATAATAATAACAACAGGGAATATCCTAAATTAAATGAAGCACGATCACTTAAAAAAACATTTAAAATAAATCTAATTTGTATCTTAAACCTAAGTTCGAACTAAAACCCACGAGTATGATATGTTCATATCTGCACAAGTGCCTTTCAACATTCAACTCATTTCGCTGTCAACTAACTCACTGCACTGGAACTACGACACATTTCACTGATTCTATCCTGATTTCACTAACACTTCGAAAACATTTCACTGTTCAAATACTTTGCACTGCCACTATAAACTATAAAGCTTCACTGACAGGAACACGTTTCACTTACTCAACACACTTCACTGACACGACATAATTCTTCACTGATACAACACTGCAATAACAAAATATCATTTACACCCTTTAAATACTGTGTATAATTACCGTCTATTAGTAAAGTCCTTAAGCCTATTTTTAAATACATTTTTGGTTGTTGGTAAAGCCTTTAGTAAGTCTGCAGGTAAAGCATTCCAGTCCCTGAAAAAGTAGGTCCCACCGAGTACAAACAAATCACTTTGTTAGGTATAGGAGGGAAGAAAAGTAGTTCATCCATTTACGTAAACTAGGAAATATCGCGATTTTGAGTTTCATAATATTCATTAGGTTTTTGTTTAATCAAAATACAGTACTGTATTAACAATAAGTGTTTTTACTCAGGAACTGAGTTATCCATTCAGACGTATTAATTATGCAGTGCATATTATACTGTCTACAGAACATTAGCGTACAATATAGATAATGAAGTTAAATTGAAAAATAATCATAATATGGATATTCAAACACATTTTTGATAAAGGTGGCCGTTCATTTCGATACAGACTTCAGTTCTTTTGAGCATATTATCGCACTATAGACTATTGCACCTAATTCCAATTACCAGTTTCGTTCTTCGTACTAGTAACTCATGTTGAAATAATTCTGTACCTACTCGATAAAAGAGGACCTAACGTACTGTAAATTCAATCTTCAATTTTGCTCGATCTGAAAATATAAAGTTACTCAGACATGATATCTACAGTCCGTCCAAGTGGTTATGTCGTAGAAAGGGGAGAAATCACGTGACAGTTAATTAATTAACGAGGTCCTTTTATTTAAGTTATTTTAAACGGTTGTATAATATTACGTAGACGTCCAATTCCTAACATAAATTAATGTTCTCAGAAAAGAGCTAAGACAGCCCAGCCACTAGCCTTTATAGACAGGCGAGCAGAAGCAGGTGGGGGAAACCGAGAGGCGACGTAGGCAAACGGACGACGGTATCTGTGCGAAAATATGATTCAATATTGAAAGCTCTTTCGTCACTGAAAAACGCGAACATATTTTTGGAACGTACTATACTCACTAACTCAGTACTGACCCTTAGGCGACTTACACTGCATACGCGGTCTTGGTTCTGTGTGTAGGACGGTTGGAAGTTTACTAGTAGAGGGGTGGGAGTGAAGTACATTCAAAGAGTCAGGTACAATAAAAATTGAAGTAAAAATAAAATGATGTCCCTGTATAAGTAATAGACTCTAATTATGCTGATAGTAGACTAACCCGAAAGGTACAGGTATTTTTCTTTTAACAAAACCTGTAATTAGAAAAATTACAAATTAATTTTTAAGTATGTAAAATCATTATACAGGGCTTTCATTTCAAAACTTTCCAGTCTAAACCACTATTTACTACAATTGAATAAACACACCCAAAGCTACACTACACATTAGAAATTGAAAACAAAAAATCCATAAATTTTCTAGACATCACAATAACAGAAGTAGACAACAAACACACATCCAAAGTAAACAGAAAATCCACAACAACAACAACAACAACAACACACATACACAACACATCCAACCACCCCACACAACACAAACAAGCTGCATTCCGAACAATGGTACACAGACTACTCAACATACCAATGAACCAACAGGATTACAACGAAGAGCTAAACACAATCAAATACATAGCACAAGAAAACGGATACAACCCTAACATAATAGACAACATAATAAGTAAGACAAAACATAAGAATACAACACAAACACAAGAACACGAAAAATACATCGCACTAACATACGAAAACAAAAACACACACAAAATTGCAACCTCATTCAAGAAATTAAATTACAACATCGCATACAGAACAAATAACACTCTACAAAAACATCTCAACACACAAACAAACAAATACAACAACACAGGCGTATACAAACTCAAATGCAACACCTGCAACAACTTCTACATAGGACAGACAGGCAGATCGTTTCAAACATGTTACAAAGAACACATCAGAGCCACAACAAAATTAGAAAACACTTCCACATATGCAGAACACATCATAAATGCTAACCACACCCACAGAGACATCAACACAGACATGGAAATACTACACATCCAACCAAAAAGCCAGAAACTAAACACACTAGAACAATATGAAATATACAGACACACGAAAACACACCCCAATGAAATTCTCAACACACAACTCAACTTCAAAATACACACACTCTTTGACTCTACACTATACCACACGAACGCACCCTCGCAGGAAACAGAACAAGAGGCGCCAAAACCAACAACGACCAGTTCTGAGGATGACCCATAAATAGGTCGAAACATGTAAACGAGGTACGTTCAAGTTTAACACAGGAAAGACTTATTATACATATTCCGAAATTAATTAGAATTTAAAAAATCAGGTAGAAGTTTAAAACCAGTTTTAATTTCATTTTAGATTTCACCTCCTGATATCCTCATTTGAAATCTGAAAAGACACTCCTATATTATGACCTGGCTTAGGATCCGGGGCACTTTAGCAACCAATCAGAAGCAAGCAATCAGAAGATCAAGAGGGAACAGATAGTAGAAGAAACGTGGCTGTGCAAGGACTGCGGGAACGAGGCAGGCAGCAGGGAGCTCATCGGTCTACGGAACGAGGTGAAGAAGCTACGGGAGAAGCTAGAGACGGCGGAGCAACGGATCAAGTTTCTGGAGGACGAAAATAAGTTGTTGCGACGGGAAAAGGAAAATGGCGAAGAGAGGGAGGAGAAGAAGAAGCATGGTGCGGCAAGTGTTATCATCGGAGACTCCATCATTCGACACGTAGGGAATCTACAACCGGAGCTGGCGACAGAGTGTTACCCTGGGATTAGAGTGAATGAAATGAAAAGCGTGATCGAAAATCAGGAACGAGGGGACCCGAAAAACATCGTCCTTCACGTAGGAACAAACGATTTGCGAAGAGGTGTTGATTATATCATGGCAGATGTATATGACTTGGTGATGGAAACGAAGAAGAAATATCCGGCAGCTGGGATTGTCATCAGTGGAATCGTCAGACGGAGGGATGTGAACTGGAGAAAAGTGGGTCGTGTGAATAAAGCTTTCGAGTGGGTAGCGGAGTGTCTTGGTGCGCGTTTCGTCGATCCAAATTCCTGGATAGACGACAGATGCTTCGGAAGAGACGGAATCCACCTAAATCGGAGGGGGGCTGCAGACATGGGATCCCTCTTCGCGCGGGTAGTTACTACAACATGGCGCGGCGGGATCGAGGATCCATCAGCTGGCAGCGGCACCGAAGGACCATCAGCCGACGGCGGGGGCGTGGGACTACCGGCGGTCAGCGGGGGTGCGGTCGAAGACCTATCCGCGGGCGGCGTAGACCTGCAGTGACGGCGAGGTGCCACGGGGATTCAGAATGTTCAAGTAAGGACAGGCCTACTAAGACTACTGCAGGTTAATTGCCGAAGTATTAGAAATAAACTTATTCCGTTTTGGAACTTGGTCGATGTTTATAATCCAGATGTAATAATTGGGACGGAATCATGGCTTAGGGAAGACATAAATGACTCGGAAATTTTTAGATCGGATTATAGAGTCTTCAGAAAGGATAGAAGTGAAAAGGGAGGGGGAGTTTTCGTTTGTACTAAGATAGAAATAAGTAGCAATCTTCTGTGGATACATGAGGAAGTTGAAATATTGAATGTTCAGATAAGAAATGGGCTGGAAACCTTAGATGTAATAGCATGTTACAGACCACCCAGTGAATTAAACAATTTAACTTTGCACAAACTAAATGAATATCTTAATACAGTATCAGAAGACCGAAACGTAGTAATTGCTGGGGATCTAAACCTCCCGAAAATTAACTGGAACGGGATTTCAGGTACAAATTCAGATGCACAGACCCTTGTTAATGAATTGATCTGGCGTAAAGATTTCACGCAGGTAGTAAATGGTCCGACGCGTGACAATGCCCTCTTAGATGTTTACCTACTAAGACCTGTCTCTCTCTTTGTCAACTCTGAAAGTCTTCATAAAATAAGTGATCACAATAGCGTCTTATTAGAAATCTTATGGGAAAACACAGTAAATCCGAGGTCAAGTCCAGTGTCTGGAATTTTAACAAAACCGATGTCCATGAATTACAAACGTTTCTACGACAAAAGCATGATGACTTTCTAAGGACTGAAGGAAATATGGAAAATGTATGGCATAAATTTAAGTGTATAATTTTCGAGGCATTAGTAAAATGTGTACCTTTTAAAATAATTAAGAAAAATCCGGACCCAGAATATTACACTAATTATATTCGCTACTTAAAGAAAAAGACAAGGCGCGCATTTAGCAAACGTAAACGGAGCCATGAGCATTGGGAAAAATATGTTGAATTAATTAAGAAACTTGAGTGTGAAAAAAGGTTAGCTCAGGAAAATTTTCTAAAAACTATTTTAAAAGAAGATGAAAGTAACAATTGGAGACAGTTTTATAATTATGTACGCAGGAGAAAAGGGAAAAATGAAGGAGTAGTGCTTTTACGAAATCAGAACGGAGAAAGTATAACTGATGACAAAGAAAAGGCCGACTTATTAAATTCCTATTTCATTTCGGTTTTCAATAATAATAATAATAATAATAATAATAATAATAATAATAATAATAATAATAATAATAATAATCCCGCTGATAGGAGTGGTTGTGTCACAGACCGTGAATGTGAACCAAATTCGACTTTCAAAATAACTTCCAAAGGGGTTAGAGAGAGAATAACGAAATTAAAAAATCGGAAGTCTCGAGGACCAGATAGTATTGCTACAGAGATTCTTAAATTAGGTTCCGAGGCCATAATTCCATACTTAATGCGTATATTTCATGTTTCCATAAACAATGCAGCTATTCCATGTGACTGGAAATCAGCTATAGTGGTACCCATACATAAAGGTGGAAATAAATTAGATGTCGGAAACTACAGACCGATTAGCCTTACATCTGTCGTATGTAAAGTCATGGAGCATTTGATATCGGATTATATTCGTCATGTTCTAAATGCGAAAGACTGGTTTTACAACCGCCAGCATGGTTTTAGGGAAGGCTTCTCATGTGATAGTCAAATTACGTCGCTGGTTCAGGATCTAGCTGAAGAGGTAGATAGAGGCGGAAGAATCGATGCAGTTGTGATTGACTTTTCGAAAGCATTTGATTTGGTGCCACATGACATATTAATAGATAAGTTAAGTAGGCTAGGAATAGATAAAAGAGTGGTGCTATGGATCCAAGAATTCTTAAAAGGTAGAACCCAGAGAGTTAGAGTAGGTCATGAAATATCGGAAATTGGAAATATAAGTTCAGGGGTGCCACAGGGCAGCGTTCTGGGTCCATTACTCTTTATAATATACGTAAATGACCTATGCCAGGATATTACATCAAATGTGAGGCTATTTGCAGACGACTGCATTATCTATAGAAAGATTAGAAATAATTCAGATGTAGATGCTATTCAAACAGACTTGAATAAAATTTACAACTGGGCGTTAAAGCATAGGATGAAAATAAATGGTTCTAAAAGTAAATCTATAACATTTTGTAAAACCCGAGAGGAAACTACTCTTAATTACGAATTCAGTGGTGTTGTAATTCCGCAAGAACAATGTTGTAAATACCTAGGAGTGTATTTAAACTCCAAACTTTCTTGGGGAGAGCATGTTGATAATGTTACAGGCAAAGCATGGAGGGCACTTCACTTTATTATGAGAATCTTGAGAAAGGCTAGCCCCAAATCGAGGGAAATAGCATATCTAACATTAGTGCGACCGTTAATGGAATACGGAACTACATGTTGGGATCCCTATAGAATATATCAGATAAATTCCTTAGAAAGAATCCAGTATAGGGCAGCTAAATTTGTTAAAGGTAAAAGAGAAGATGGGAACGATACGATAAAAGAACTTAAATGGGAAACTTTGGAAAACAGACGTAGGAAAACTAGAATAACATCATTGTATAGAGCACATCTAGGTCAGAAAGCATGGGTAGACATAACGGCTCGGTTAGAAAAGCCAACGTACTATGGTAGGAACGATCATGATTTTAAAATCAAATGTAGGAAACAGAAAACGGATGTAGGTAAATTCTCATTTTTAAATAGAACTATAAATGATTGGAATGACCTACCTGCAGCGGTCTTTGAGGGCTGTCCTTCCTTAAGGAGATTCAAGAATAATTTAAAGAGTTGTGTATAAAGTGAAAATTAAAATTAAGGTGACATTCAACATTTAATTTTTTTAAGGTGGCATGTATTTATCTAGCCTGACGAGTTTACTTCCTTGGTTTGAATTGTAAATTATTTAAAAATAGCGTGTAAGAGGGCCTTAGGCTAGAAATGTTTAGTTTAAATGTAGTTCTGTTTATAAGTACAGTATGCATAAGAATGCAATTATTTGACTTATTTGAACTGTTGTATCAGTGAAGCGAGGTGAGTCAGTGAAGTTATGGTTTTACAGTGCAGTGAACAGTTCCGATCAGTGATAATTTATAGCGTCAATGAAATGTGTTCTATAGTGTCAGTGAAATGTGTTACAGAGTGTCAGTGAAATGTGTGCTAAAGTGTCAGTGAAATGCGTCATAGTGCCACTACAGGGAATGAGATGAGAGTAAAGTGAAAGACTATTGAAAATTATGTAGGACCTATACATAATCATGTAGGTTGTGTTGTAAAATTAGGTGTTTTATTTTATGTTTTATTATTATTGTGTTAAATTGTATTGTGTATTCTTATTGTATTGTGTATAAAATTGTATATGTGTTGTAAATTTTATTATGTATTGTAAATTTTATTGTGTATTGCTTATCATTTTAACTGTGTATTGTTAATATTGTATATACCACTGCCACCGGGTGCTTGCCCACTTGCAGTGTAAATAAATACATACATACATACATACAATGTACGCACAACTTGACTATAGAGTTCCTTGAACATAGTAGACAGACATACAGTGAATGTAAACAACGACGTCAATGTATTTCGTTATATTCTACTGTTAAGGGTATATGTACGTGAACGACCACAAATATTATCAGAAAATGCAGGTTCTAAATTTCTAAAATTTTATAAAACAATGAACTCACAATTGGATAAAAATTACAAGGTACCACAACAAGATTTATTAGAACTTAAATATATGATAAAAGTATAAAAAAAGATTAGTAATAATATTTTTGAAACCAGTTTTATCAGAGTATGAAAAATAAAAACAAAGAAATTTTGCACTTATGTAATTTGGTAACCATAACATTGTTATGTTCTCTCTGACATCTTTAATATATTTCCTACATATAATAAACACTTATTTCTGAAAAGTAGACTACTCTCAGACATGTAGATTTGTTTATTTTAATATAATTAATTTTTTATTTGTCCTATATAAAATATATTAAAATTTACACACTGTTTTGGAACCTAATTTTTCTATTTTCAAAGAAATGGGCAGTATTGTAGTCTACCTTTTGCTTAAATTCATGTTAAATCAGTGTACAAAATTTCAGAATTCTATCTGTAATGGTTGTGGAGTTATGAAATACTATGTATGAAAATGTTCAAATTTTGGAAAATTTTATTTAAAGTAAAAAGTGAATTCTTATAAATATTATTAGTAACCTTTTTTATACTTTTATTAGATATTAAATTCTAATAAGTCTTGTTGTGATACCTTATAATTTTTGTCAAATTGTGAATTCATTTCTTTATAAAATTTTAGAAATCTAGTGTCTGTATTTTCTGATGATAATTGTGGTCGTTCACGTACATATACCCTTAATAGTACAATCTAGTGACGGTGGAAAATGAAGTAGGACACATACCTCAATTATGTGTGTATTTTTGTATCATATTTTGGGAATAAAGTTTTGTAATAGAAATTCAACAAACACAAGAAATTTGGTCGTGCCAGAACAATGGACCGAAATGAAGCAATATCATGTTAAGACAGTAAAAATTGATATTTATACTTATGATTAAGGGGCGGAATTCTATATCATGTCGTATCTTTTCCTATGGGCTTGTTTCGGTTTTCTGACTGATTTAAAGTTGATTCCAAAGATTCTGAAGAAAATGGAAGGGATTTTATTGGGAATATAAATGCATATTTGGACCTTTTTAAATTATGTAGCATATTTAGTACTAAACTGCGTATTAGCTTTATATTTTGGGAATAACTCTATGTATATTTAACCATTTTTTTTTAAGTTTTATAACATATTTAATAAAAATTCGCGTCATAATATTATATTTTGCGCATTTCTCATATTTAATGCATTCATTCAAAACATAACGACCGTGGTAAAATGTAATGCTATTAAAGTTTTTCAGGATAGATCTAAAACACGTATATTTTCGGAGAAATGTAATACTATGAAAGTTTTTCAGGATAGCTCTAAAATACCTAGGCCTATATTTTCACAGAAATGCAATGAAAGGAAAAAATGCACTGACTGTGAGGTTTCAAGTAGCAGGTATCGTTTGGCCCTGTGAGCGAAGACATGCTGTACACAACAAACCAGAGTTTCCTTACTATTTTCAAGTGTTCGTAACTATCTCCTCCCTCTCGGTCACTCTTGTTTCTTCGGTATCTTTCCAACATGCTATTCTAAAGAAGAGGTCATTTGAAATAATTTGCTTAAATATGACATCCTACTGGTTAGATATCGTATTTTAATCAATGTATAATGCCGAGAGTTAAAAAAAATCTAACACACATATGTTACTATAGTCATATTTCGAATTTTATTGGTCATATTTTTATGTTTTTAGGTCATAAATTTATTTATTTTATTTATTTATTTTGGTAATAATTGTAACATAAAGTATAATATATACAGAAAAACTTTAGCTCGCCCCTGAAAGAGTAGAACTTGTGATCAGGGGCGGATTCCTGAATTGAAATTAATAAGTATACAATACAATTTTACTCATGTCTACTATGCAATTATAATATTTATTTATTTACTTTATTTATTTATTTATATTTATCTATTTATCTATATGTCTGTCTGTCCGTCCGTCCATCTATCTATCTATCTATCTATCTATCTATCTATCTATCTATCTATCTATCTATCTATCTATCTATCTATCTATCTATCTATCTATCTATCTATCTATCTATCTATCTATCTATCTATCTATCTATCTATCTATCTATCTATCTATCTATCTATCTATCTATCTATCTATCTATCTATCTATCTATCTATCTATCTATCTATCTATCTATCTATCTATCTATCTATCTATCTATCTATCTATCTATCTATCTATCCATCTATCTATCCGTCCATCCGTCCGTCCGTCCGTCCGTCCGTCCATCCGTCCATCCATCCCTCCATCCATCCATCCATCCATCCATCCATCCATCCATCCATCCATCCATCCATCCATCCATCCATCCATCCATCCATCCATCCATCCATCTATCTATCTATCTATCTATCTATCTATCTATCTATCTATCTATCTATCTATCTATCTATCTATCTATCTATCTATCTATCTATCTATCTATCTATCTATCTATCTATCTATCTATCTATCTATCTATCTATCTATCTATCTATCTATCTATCTATCTATCTATCTATCTATCTATCTATCTATCTATCTATCTATCTATCTATCTATCTATCTATCTATCTATCTATCTATCTATCTATCTATCTCTATCTATCTATCTATCTATCTATCTATCTATCTATCTATCTATCTATCTATCTATCTATCTATCTATCTATCTATCTATCTATCTATCTATCTATCTATCTATCTATCTATCTATCTATCTATCTATCTATCTATCTATCTATCTATCTATCTATCTATCTATCTACCTACCTATCGATCCATCCATCCATCCATTTATTTATTTATTTATTTATTTATTTATTTATTCGAATGGCAGGTACATAGATAACTTATCTTTTACCTGAACACAACCTCAAGTACAATTATAATATATAAATTTAAATTTACAGTTTTTTAATTTTTATAAAATCCATACATAACTTTTTAAATTTAATACTAGAACTATTAGAATTGACAAGATTAGGATATTTAAATATAAATTTATTATATATTATTGGGCCTAAATTACTGCTATGATTAAATACTGTAACAGTGTTGCATATTGGTTCAAACAATCTTAAAGAATTCATACCTTTTGTTTCATACTATGAGAATACAATTCAAAATTATTTCGATTTTTATGTATGAATTTTATTAATACAATATAATAAATTTGTCTTATGTTAAGTACATTAAATTCTAAAAATAGATGGAAAATGAATAGTTTTATGAAGACATATGTTAATTATTTTGTTCTGTAATAAATAAAGTGGATTAAAATTGGATTTAAATGAGCTACCCCATCCTATAAATCCATACATAATTACCAATTGAAATAAAGTTAAATATATGGTGCGTGCATATAGCCTATCCTATATTTGTAGGTTATAGAAATCCGTCCCTTACTCATGATTATTTATTATTTTATCAGATTCTTCGACAACAACATTGCTGATCAATAACCTATTTTCGCACGCAGAACGCCGAATAATTGGCACTTGATATGTCTGCATGTCATATTCACAATACTGAGCAAGATTTACACTTCCAGTTAACTGAACTCTGAAGTTTGACGTTCACATGTTTATATAGGCTCGGAGTAGGAACGGAATAGACAGCCACATCAAGAACTGTTTCTTGCCACACGTCACGAGGTACAAGTTGAGGGTAATCGATATTCTATTTCTGTCTTTCATGGCTGCTCCAACTGTTAGATAATAGGATTGAAATGTAGGTAAACTTGCTTGCCTCTTGTAACTGCGAGTGGACCAAGCACTGTCATTGCAGAATTGTAGTTAAGTCGGTTTAGCACATCGCTTGCCGATTCGTCTCTCCACTCAGAAGAGGTCATATATCATCCTCGCAGAGTGTGCCAACTTGGTTCCCCCTGACCTTTAGTTCACTTATTGCCTTTGTTATGCCTTATCACCCTCTAAATTCACACTGGAAACATTTCGACACTAACAGAACAACCAAAATTTTGTCCTCTATCCTGTTAGTATTTTAAGATAGCGATCCTCACTGTGTGTACTTAAAAATATTGTATTCATTGTATGCTGTTTACTGCACTATTTTATTATTATTATTATTATTATTATTATTATTACTACATTGCATAACTTTACAATATTAATTATATGATTCCTGTCTTCATTTATATGATTTCATTAATTCATTTGTAATACATTTTATTTAATTGCCATTATTTTAATTATCTCATTGAACTAATTTTAATAATATTATTTGTGCTATTTATTTTGTTGCATTTTGGTCAATTGATTAATGTAGACTATTATATTGATTGTATTTCATCTCATTGCCATTTTCTATCATTCATTCTCATCATCATTTGTTGTTTTGTTTCGTTTTGTACCTGTGCTAAACTGTAATTGGCCTTGTGCTGTTGTTTTGCACATTAATATTCTAAATAAATAAATAAATAAATAAATTACTATTATTATTATTAAATTGTTTTCTGTATTGCTGTTATTTATATTTGCTATGTATTTTTTATTGTGGTTGAGTGGAAGAGAAGACTTTATGGCCTTAATTCTGTCAGGAAAAATAAATAAATTGAATAAATGAATAAAATATAATTTAAATTGTAGAAAGGCCATTGTGGTATCAGTATTTATCACTATAATGCATTGTGAACAGTCTACGAGGTGCTAGTTTTAAACCATGAATAGAACGTCAACTGCAGCACAAACAAAATGCAATTGCCTAATAGTACCTGTTGCACGACGACAATCATAATTTCACTTCAGTATAGTCTAGGAACAACTAACCTTATCTCTGAACGCACAGGGTCAAAATACGGTCCCTAATACGGTCATTTCTAAAGTCCAATATACAGGGTGTTTCCGGGCTGGTGTTACAAACTATCAGGGATGATGGGGAAGGGCACATGTATCAATTTGAAATAAGGAACCATGGTCCGGAAATGATTGAGTCGAAAGTTATAAGCAAAAATAGTTTTTTAGAAATGGAATTGTAATTTCGCACCACGTGCCCTTAATCTTTGGAACAGTCGTGAAAAAATGGTATGGGCCGGATGTCTCCTATGTGGATACTTGGACAGATACAATCTGTGAGCTTGTCTACTGTTCCCATTGGCTCATCCGTATTCGAAAATCAGGTCTGGACACTGTAACTTGTACACATACACTGGTGTCTACAGACATGCATATCAGGACCGACCATGTCCGTTATACATTACGCTATCTGTAAGTAGACAACGTAAACAACGTCAGATGTGTAAGGTGTACAGATAAATGAGGAGCTCACAACCAGAGTGGACCAAATCCACCAGTGATCAGTTTGTGGATTAATACAATTTCGGATAAAGAAAACATATATTTATTCATTGCCATAACAAACCAAGTCCATAACTCATTTGTTACTCCACAGAGGGCAGCATTTCCTATGGAAGGTGAAGGGTGTAAGCGTGAGCCAGGAACTTTAAGACTCAATATCTCAGAACTATTCCAGATGGACTTGGTTCACTCTGGTTGTGAACCCCTCAAATACACATAAATAAGGTGTACAGAGGAATAAAATTATTTCATTTCCACACAACCATTTTTGCTTGTAACTTTCGACTTAGTCATTTCCGGACCAGGGTTCCTTATCTGAAATTGATATAATATGTACCCTTCCCCATCATCCCTGAAAGTTTGTAACACTAGACCGGAAACACCCTGTGTACGTGCATTGGTAAGACCTAAGATATATTTTTATGCTCGACCATGCCGAAATGTAGTAATTATACACCTGGTAGTAGCCCTCTAATGCACCTCATTAAAGTACACCTATTCATTAAAGGTCAGTTGTTCAGTCAATGAGAAATCACCATTGTACCATTATAAAGCGCAAGTATCGATTATTCTCGGATATGCAATCGAAAGACAATTAGCGAAAAGTCACAGAGGCTGGAAATCCAATACTGTCACAGAAGGTTATGTTCTGTTACTATAATAATTAGCGTTAATTGTAAATAATATTCAAATAAACTCAATTTCTCATCTCGTTTTTCAATTCTAAATTAATTTTCAGGTTATATCAAGACTAATCTTCATGTTATTCTCTAGATTATATCAAGGTCAATGACATTCGTGCCTCGGAAAAAAATCATTACTTTCGCGTCTGCGCACATCTCACAATTTAGAAGGTCTGTTCCGCTCCTCACTTACATAACCTTATTAGCATTTCACTCCAATCTTACGGATTTAAACTATCACTGACTACATTGTTACTTCATTCTTTAGACATCATCCTGATAGTGCTGTATTTTCAAAATTATCTCATAATAATGTATTTCTATTATCTAATATTATTTGAAATATATTAACATTCTATGTCTTTTAGCTTAATTCTGCTACACAGTTTATTTCAGTGTCATAGTATTTTGTTGTTTAATTGTCCAAAAATCTGAAAATTAGAATTTATAAAACAGTTATATTACCGGTTCTTCTGTATGGTTGTGAAACTTGGACTCTCACTCTGAGAGAGGAACATAGGTTAAGGGTGTTTGAGAATAAGGTGCTTAGGAAAATATTTGGGGCTAAGCGGGATGAAGTTACAGGAGAATGGTGAAAGTTACACAACACAGAACTGCACGCATTGTATTCTTCACCTGACATAATTAGGAACTTAAAATCCAGACGTTTGAGATGGGCAGGGCATGTAGCACGTATGGGCGAATCCAGAAATGCATATAGAGTGTTAGTTGGAAGACCGGAGGGAAAAAGACCTTTAGGGAGGCCGAGACGTAGATGGGAGGATAATATTAAAATGGATTTGAGGGAGGTGGGATATGATGATAGAGACTGGATTAATCTTGCACATGATAGGGACCGAAGGCGGGCTTATGTGAGGGCGGCAATGAACCTTCGGGTTCCTTAAAAGCCATTTGTAAGTAAGTAAGTAATTCGTATATAACCCTTGTATACATTTAACTCTCACTTAATCAAATTGTTGAATTCTTTGTAAGTTCATGCATATGTATATACACTTTTTGCTGGTTGAGTGCAAGAGAAGGCCTTACGGCCTTAACTCTGTAAGCTAAAATAAATTATTATTATTATTATTATTATTATTATTATTATTATTATTATTATTATTATTATTATTATTACAGGACTCTCACTCTGAGAGAGGAACATAGGTTAAGGGTGTTTGAGAATAAGGTGCTTAGGAAAATATTTGGGACTAAGCGGGATGAAGTTACAGGAGAATGGAGAAAGTTGCACAACACAGAACTGCACGCATTGTATTCTTCACCTAACATAATTAGGAACTTAAAATCCAGACGTTTGAGATGGGCAGGGCATGTAGCACGTATGGGCGAATCCAGAAATGCATATAGAGTGTTAGTTGGGAGGCCGGAGGGAAAAAGACCTTTAGGGAGGCCGAGACGTAGATGGGAGGATAATATTAAAATGGATTTGAGGGAGGTGGGGTGTGATGATAGAGACTGGATTAATCTTGCACAGGATAGGGACCGATGGCGGGCTTATGTGAGGGCGGCAATGAACCTTCGGGTTCCTTAAAAACCATTTGTAAGTAGGTAAGTATTATTATTACATAACCATAACATGAATACTTATGAATAATTTCAAGTTAGAAATATTGTCGAGCATACTTGCCTATAATGGTAATTAAGACGCTCGTATGAAAATTATGAAACTCGCTTGCGCTTGTTTCATAAACAAACGTACTCGCGTCTTAATTACTACCATTATAGGCTCGTTGCATAATGTACTATTAAATATTATTTCATTTCTTTTCCAAACTGTTTTACCAAATTGAATATCCTCCACTTTCGTGTACTGATCGGTGAACTAAACCCCGAGAGGGAGAGAGATAACTCGAATGAGGCCTTCCACTTTCACCTCTCGCCCAGATTCAGGCTCTTTGACACTGCACAAAGAAGTACAGTAATTATTTTGGCAAAGCCAGTGTTTAATAACAAACGTGTCGTCTTACGGTTGTTTGCTTAGCCTTTATTATTGCTAAGTGTGTTGAATATTCCTGTGGCTTTAATTGCCCCACCCCTATACGCCCCCCTTATAGGTCACCGGCTGGTATCAGAGGCGCAGCTGTGGCGCGCTCCCCTTCCCGTGGACAAAGTTGTAACTTCTCTTCTCATCCCTGGAGCACATAATCACATTAGCTGGTCGAGAAGGCAGGCCCAGATCTCTGGATCCTGACCGGCACAACATATGCAACTTCTATTTTACAATTAAATTTGATCTCTTACTTTGAATATTATGTGAAGAGGTATCCAAAGCTTCTAATTGGGCACGTTTTTACTCTTAATTGGTTTTCATTTACAAGATCCAACATGGCAATTTCAAATTAATCAATTCAGTAAACAGTTTTACTTCAATAATATATTATCAACAGTAATCTCACTAGAGGTTTTGATTTATCTAGAGAAAATCAAAACTCGAGTGGGATTTAATTGACTATTACACGATTAGAAGAAACAATATAAAGATTAGAAGTAACGAAGTACTCCAATACAATAAAATATTAATTGACTTACGAAAATACAACTGTCTTCAAATGTATTATTGTACCATCTCAACATTACAAATATTACGCTAGATGCATGCTAGATGGCAGTAGTGAGTTATGATTACTAGCAATGCCTTCTCGGCGAGAAGTTATCGATCTAATCACGATGGCAGTGTTAATAGTCAAGAAGGCTTTGTTGATTCAGTTTCATTTTTATTAAAACAGTTCCATTCCACTTCAATTATCCGAATCCCAGTAATCAACGTCACTTGCCAGATCATGTTCAATAAATCTTAATATTAAACAACCTCTGTTACGTGACTATCCATAATATCATATAGCAGAAGCTATAACATAACCTAAATAATATACTGTACACAAGTGTTAGAAAAGTTTTAATTAACGACGATGACATAAAAAATAAACATGAATAATTTTAAAAGGAATAATTATTGAATGTACAATTTTGAAATTTGATTGTGATTGGTGGTTCAATTGATGCTATATTGGAAGTGTGCGTAATAGAAGTGGAACTCGTTGATGTAGGCCTACATGGTGTATTCAACTTATTCAGGATTTCCGAATGGTGCTCTTCATTTATTTGTAAATAGGATTTCAGAAGATGCATAGGTATGATCAGTGATTTTTATTAATTCTTGTTCTTGAATGCCAATGCGAGTCATATTTGAAACTGCTGTGCATGGACTGGAGTGGTTTGTATTTTTTTTTTTTTTTGACGTCCAGACCAGCGCTGTGTGAAATGTTGGCAAAGAAAGAAACAAATGCTAGGGACGCGATAAAATTAAACAAATGCTAGGGACGCGATAAAATTAAACAAATGCCAAGGATGCGATAAAATTGTGCGATAAGCAGCCATGATTGGTTGAAAGACGTCCTTTCGTACCGTTTTATTGGTCGAAAGTAGTGTGACGTAGTAAAAGTGTAATAGTCAACAGTAATCTCACTAGAGGTTTTGATTTTATCGCTAAATTTGCAAGTGGAACACGAGCAGACTTATCTAGAGAAAATCAAAACTCGAGTGGGATTTAATTGACTATTACACGATTAGAAGAAAGTATATAAAGTTTATAAGTAACGAAGTACACTAATACAATAAAATATTGACTTTCGAAAATACTGAACTGTCTTCAAATGTATTATTGTACCATTGTACTCCGCTAGATGGCAATAGTGTGTTATGATTAGCTGTTTTCTTGTTATCAGTTGCGCCAAATATAGAATCTTCGTTGAACTCTGTGGAGGTTACTAGTCAAGAAAGCTTTATTGATTCAGGTTCATTTTTATTAAAACAGTTGCATTCCACTTCAATTATCCGGACCCCAGTAATCAACCTCACTTGACTGATGATTTTCAATAAGTCTTAGCATTAAACAATCTCTGATACGTGACTATCCATAATATCACACAGCAGAAGCTATAACATAACCTAAATATAATAAACAAGTGTTTGAAAAGTTGTAATTAGGAATGATGAAGTAAGAAAAGTTTTAATTAAGGATGATGAAATAAAAAATAAACATGAATATTTTTAAAAGGAACAATTATTGAAAGTACTATTTTCAAATTTGAATGTTTTAGTGGTTAGTGGTTCAGTTGATGTTATATTGGCCGTGTGCATAAAAGTGGAACTCGTTGATGTACATGGCGTATTCCTCAACTTATTCAGGATTTCCGAATGGTGCTCTTCATTTATTTGTAAATAGGATTTCAGGGAAGATGCATAGCTATGACCAGTGATCTATATTAATTATAATTATTGTTCTTGAATGCCAATGCGAGTCATATTTGAAAGTGCTGTCTATCGACTGGAGTGGTTTGTAATTTTTCTGCTTTTTTTTTTTTTACGTCCAGACCAATGCAGTTTGAAATGTTGGCAAACAAAGAAACAAATGCTAGGGTAGTGATAAAAATAAACAAATGCTAGGGACACGATAAAATTAAACAAATACTACGGACGCGATAAAATTATGCGATAAGCTGCCATGATTGATTGAAAAACTTCCTTTCGTACCGTTTTATTGGTTAAAAGTAGTATGACTTAGTAAAGTGTAATAGTCAATATAAACACAAAGTTATGGCCCAAATAATATTACTTCTAACGCAGACCTATGGGCAGCATGAATTCTCGTAGTAATGCGAGTCGATAAAGATCATGTTTCATGCAGATATTATTCATGTTGGATAAGACGCTAAACCTGTTGCTGATAATGTTAATGGTGTTGAAGTTGATATGACAAACGTTGTGTTGCTAGTAAGAACGTTAATTATGCTTAGAGCGTGTCGTCCTTTTGATGGTTATTAGTTAAGAGTCCGGATGTTTGGTAAAATGTCTTTTTACTAGGTGGAAGTAAATCATTAATTTCATAGATATAAATGTGATTTCGGGTGAAGTAGAGTAATAGAGCCTATTTTTATTTTGCCTAGTTTGCCTTTTTAAGTTGTTTCTTACTAATTCAATAACGGATTCATTTTTTTTTAATTTCAAAGCAATATTTCTTGTTTATTTGCAGTTTTCTAATCAATTGTAATGTAATGTGTATGGAATTTAAATATATGAAACAATTACTCACTTTATTAACAATACAATAATTAATAAAATCGACAGTCCACTGTTACAAATATAATGTCATGTCTTCACGATATCAACAATCAGCTTTACAATTTTAAATACCCCTTACCGCATTCTGGGACAGATATGGCACATACCGGTCCGTTCTCATAGAAGTTGTCACATGAATAATCAATCTTTATGTACAAAAAGAACAAGTTATATGTACTGCATTTTATATATTTAATACAGAATAACACAAATGTTAATAAAGAATACCTCCGACATCGAGCTGCTAAAATAATAAAAGATTATAAAAATAATCCTAAGAGAACAAAACAATTCAAAAAACCAAATGAGATTAAGAAAAAAACTTAAGAAATTACCATTACTTTTATCGGCTTTTGCATGTACAAAAGTGTATGAAGCAATTTTTCTTGCCACGTAGCATTTTCATTTTGCTGACGTACAAAATATTGTCCAATATTCTTTTGAGAAGATTAACTCCATACGTAGATGAAATTATTGGGGATCATCAGTGAGGTTTTAGGTGTAATAGATCGACTATTGATCAGATTTCTTGTATTAGACAGATCTTGGTGACAAAATGGGAGTATAAGGGTACAGTACATCAGTTATTCATAGATTTCAAAAAGGCATATGACTGGGTTAAGAGAGAAGTTTTATATAATATTCTTATTGAATTTTGTATTCCCAAGAAACTAGTTCGATTAATTAAAATGTGTCTCAGTGAAACATACAGCAGAGTCCGTATAGGTCAGTTTCTGTCGGATGCGTTTCCAATTCACTGCGGACTAAAGCAGGGAGATGCACTATCACCTTTACTTTTTAACTTTGCTCTAGAGTATGCCATTAGGAAAGTCCAGGATAACAGAGAAGGTTTGGAATTGAATGGGTTACATCAGCTGCTTATGTATGTGGATGACGAGAATATGTTAGGAGAAAATCCACAAACGATTAGGGAAAACACGGGAATTTTACTGGAAGCAAGTAAAGAGATAGGTTTGGAAGTAAATCCCGAAAAGACAAAGTATATGATTATGTCTCGTGACGAGAATATTGTACGAAAAGGAAATATAAAAATTGGAAATTTATCCTTTGAAGAGGTGGAGACGTTCAAATATCTTGGAGCAACAGTAACAAATATAAATGATAATCGGGAGGAAATTAAACACAGAATAAATATGGGAAATGCCTGTTATTATTCGGTTGAGAAGCTTTTATCATCCAGTCTGCTGTCAAAAAATCTGAAAGTTAGAATTTATAAAACAGTTATATTACCGGTTGTTCTTTATGGCTGTGAAACTTGGACTGTCACTTTGAGAGGGGAACATAGATTAAGGGTGTTTGAGAATAAGGTACTTAAGAAAATATTTGGTGCTAAGAGGGATGAAGTTACAGGAGAATGGAGAAAGTTACACAACACAGAACTGCACGCATTGTATTCTTTACCTGACATAATTAGGAATATTAAATCCAGACGTTTTGAGATGGGCAGGGCATGTAGCACGTATGGGCGAATCCAAAAATGCATATATAGAGTGTTAGTTGGGAGGCCGGAGGGAAAAAGACCTTTGGGGAGGCCGAGACGTAGATGGGAAGATAATATTAAAATGGATTTGAGGGAAGTGGGATATGATGATAGAGAATGGATTAATCTTGCTCAGGATAGGGACCAATAGCGGGGTTATGTGAGGGCGGCAATGAATCTCCGGGTTCCTTAAATTTGAGTAAGTAAGTAATATCTACGATCATTTTATCAAAAATATTGTCTTAATCAAATGAATGAAAAATGTATATAATTGAATTAAAATAAAATAATTCATTTGGTTAGTGCATATTGTTTTGTTTTTAGTGTATTTTTCAAAATTTTAGTGCATATTTGCATGCATATTTTAGGTATTTTGAGTGCATATATATCCGAGCCCTAGTTATAACTACATTTTTTTACCGATGGTATTGATATTGATTTTAATAACATGGCTGTGATTGTAAGTAAGACTACCTAGATGCTGATAAAAGCACGTATGCTGCTGCTGATAACATTGACGAACTTTTTGTTGAAGATAACTGCAGGAACATTGGGATCCTAATGTTGATCATGATAATAATGAGTGCAGTATGATGGCGACGATAGTGCTGATGACGTCGATATTATTAGTACTAGTTGTGGCGATGATGATGTTGATGAGTGTTAATGGTGAAACGCAGATATTCGAAGAAGTTAGCCGCAGAGGGCTTCACACGTTGCATACAACATAACAGGACAGAGGACTGTTGAAATGGCAGAGAGAATTAGTAATAGGTAATTGATATAGGCGGCTCGCCCACGTTACAAATGCGATGACGTCATTATATGACGCACTTTGTACCCACCCTGTGTCATGGACCAGGGGTGGAGTGGCCCATCAAGTCAACCTTAGCTTGGACATGTTCAAAGATTGAATAATTTAGACCTGTAAACGCCGTTTCTGCATATTTCATACTCAGCATCAGACTCCGGGTCCCTGACGTCTCTCTCGCTCTCTCTCTCTCTCTTGCTCTCTCGCCTGCCGTCGTGACCAGCACAATGCATGCAGTGTGGGTTACTCCCTCATGCATTATGCAGCTCTCTATGGGACAAGTGCTATATTTTAATAGTCAATTTAAGAATGACATTATGTTTTATTGTTTATTTTTCATGCTATGCCTCAATTTCACGGTTAAATTAGGTGAACGAGCTTTAATCCTGGAGTAATATGTCGTAACCGCTCTGTTACTTTATTACACCAAAAATCGAAACTTTTTTTATTCCTCCATAAAATTCCCGTTGTAGGTACTTTTTAACCCCTATCATCAAGCAAAATATGCTTTAACAAGCTCTGCCTTACGACTCTGTCTCCAATACAACAGCACAGTTTTCGTCTTCGATATACGAGTATTTTAGCTGAATATTACATACTACGTCATACTACTTTTGACCAATAAAACGGTACGAAAGGATGTATTTCAACCAATCATGGCTGCTTATCGCACAATTTTATCTCGTTCCTAGCATTTGTTTAATTTTAACGCGTCCCTAGCATTTGTTTAATTTTAACGCGTCCCTAGCATTTGTTTCTTTGTTTGCCAAAATTTCAAACTGCACTGGTCTGGACGTCAAAAAAAAAAGAAAATTACAAACCACTCCAGTCGATGCACAGCACTTTCAAATATGACTCGCATTGGCATTCAAGAACAAAAATTAATATAAAGATGACTGGTCATATATGAAGAGCACCATTCGGAAATCCTGAATAAGTTGAGGGATACACCATGTACATCAACGAGTTCACTTCTTTTACGCACACGTTCAATATAATATCAACTAAACCACCAACCACTAAAACATTCAAATTTGAAAATTGTACTTTCAATAATTGTTTCCTTTAAAATTATTCATGTTTATTTTTTATTTCATCATCGTTAATTAAAACTTTTCTTGTTTATTTCATCATCCCTAATTAAAACTTTCCTAACACTTCTTTATATTATTTAGGTTATGTTTGTTATAGCTTCTGCTATACGTTATTATGGATAGTCACGTATCAGAGATTGTTTAATACTAAGATTTATTGAAAATAATCTATCAAGTGACGTTGATTACTGGAATCCGGATGATTGAAGTGGAATTCAACTGTTTTAATAAAAATGAAATTGAATCAACAAAGCCTTCTTGACTAGTAACCGTCTACAGAGTTCAATGAAGATTCCATAGTTGGCACACCTGATAACATCAAATAATCATAACATACCACTGGCATCTAGCATGCATCTAGCGTAATATTTGTAATGTTGAGATGGTACAATAATACATTTGAAGACAGTTGTATTTTCAAGTCAATTAATATTTTATTGGTTTGGAGTACTTCGTTACTTCTAATCTTTATATACTTTCTTCTAATCGTTTAATAGCCAATTAAATCCCATTCGAGTTTTGATTTCCTCTAGATAAATCAAAACCTCTAGTGAGATTACTGTTGATAAAATGTTAACCACTGCATCCTAAGTTCTAGAGTTCTAGAGGGCAATGTATTTTCAGGGGCGATAAAATCATTAATATGGGCGTGTGTCGAAGGGAAATGAAGCTGACAAGCAAACATTATCATGGAGGCAGATAAAAAAGTTATTTTCTTTCCACCATGTTCACAAGTGCTTATACAAATTTTGACCACTCGAGCGCAATTACGAGAGTCGTAAAAATAAGTTTTCCTGGGACCGTTTACAGAAGGAAAACGCAATTTCATTGGAAAAAATTATAGGAACAGATACTTCCCTGTTGGTAGAAGTGTCACGTAATAGTACATTATGAAACGAGCCTATAATGATAAGAAGCGAGTATGGATGTTTATGAAACGAGCGCAAGCGAGTTTCATAATTTTCATACGAGCTTCTTAATTACCATTATAGGCGAGTTTATACGGCTTTTTATGCTCGACCATATCTCTAACTAGAAATTATTGAGATGTATACATTTTATTTGTATCTGACAAGATCGGAAGTGACCTTGTTCTAGGTCGTGAATTGTGAGATGTGCGCAGACGCGATAGTATTGATTTTTTCCGAGGAACAATAATGTCATTGACCTTGATGTAGCTAATCCCGTTAAGCTTGGTATAACCTTGATTATTGAATTCGACATTGAAAAACGAGATGACAAATTGAATTTATTTGAATATTATTTACAATTAACGCTAATTATTATAGTAACAGAACATAACCTTCTGCGATAGTATTGGATTTCCTGCCTCCGTGACTTTTCGCTAATTCTCTTTCGATTGCATATCCGAGAATAATCGATACTTGCGGTTTTATAACGGTACAAAGCTGACTTGACATTGGCTGAACACCTGTAAGCTGAGTTGTCATTGGCTGAAAACACCTGTACTTTAATGAGTAGATGCACTTTAATGACATGCATTAAAGGACTGCTACCAGGTGTATAATTATTACATTTCGGCATGGTCGAGCATAAAAAAATTAATTTGACCTTTGTTCCACTATCGCGATATATTTATCTCATTATCTCTGAAAAACATATGTAGTTGCAAAGTATGACTAAATAATTAATACCTATTATCCCATAAAAGTTCAGTAAATGAAGAATAAAATTAACAACTTTCATTTTACCATAATTCCATTATTCCTGTACCTGTATTTTAATCATTTCTTTATGGCGTATGTAGCTAGAATGTACTGTATGTTAGTTAAAATATTTCCTGTTTTATTCGAACAGCTTTCTCTAAATGTGGAAATACTGTAAAATAATTATTTTCACTAATCCTCCAATTCTATTAATACATACATTTTTTTGCTTCTCTCAATAACTTCCATATTTGAAACGAGAGGTTAAATTGTTACTGATATTTCGATCGGCTTCAATAAGCGAAGAAGCAGAAAGAGTTTTCCGACCCATTCGTGCCATCCTTGTTGCCCTTAAAATCAGGTTGATCGGCAACAACAAAGTGATATCAAAGTGGCTCCTCCTTTGAAGGACGCGGCTCGGCAGTTGACAGAAACAATAATTGCTATCACGTGATGTCTTTCAAGCTGAAAGAGGTAATAGTTATTGTTTACTGTCAGCGGACGACAGCTTCTTTCTAAGCCGTCCCCCGGGAAGGCCGAGCTGTCGTTCAGAAACCCTGGGCTTTATATTGTAATCATTGTATTAAATGCAATGCTCGTGTTCCTCGTCGTCGTCGTTCTTTTATCCCGTTCGATTCCATTATAACGTCCTCTTATTTGTTAGAAAGAGACGCGGCTGAAAGTAAATACCGGAGGAGCATTCCCTACAATAAATCATCAATACCGTAGAAAGTGAAATCTCCAGTCTGAAGACCTAGTTTCAACTCCAGTGAACACAAGAAGAACGGTGTTTACACTGGCTTTATGGCGGATTTCTCTTCTTTGTGTCATAATTATACAATTTTTTTAACATTTCATTATTTTATCCACTAGCGCAAATGCATTTAAAAGTAGACTTAAGGATTTTACTAATAGACGTAGTATATTATGCTCACTATTTAAAGGGTGTAATTGATGTTTTGTTATTTGAAGTGTTGTATCACTGAAGAAGTGTGTTGTGTCAGTGAAGTGTGTGTGTTGTGTCAGTGAGGTGTGTCAGTGAAGAAGTGTGTTGTGTCAGTGCAGTGTGTGTGTGTTGTATCAGTGAAGTGTGTGCGTGTCAGTGAAGAAGTGTGTTGTTTCAGTGAAGTGTGTGTGTTGTGTCAGTGAAGTGTGTGTGTTGTATCAGTGAAGTGTGTGTGTTGTATCAGTGAAGTGTGTGTGTTGTGTCAGTGAAGTGTGTGTGTTGTATCAGTGAAGTGTGTGTGTTGTATCAGTGAAGTGTGTGTGTTGTGTCAGTGAAGAAGTGTGTGTGTCAGTGAAGAAGTGTGTTGTTTCAGTGAAGTGTGTGTGTTGTGTCAGTGAAGTGTGTGTGTTGTATCAGTGAAGTGTGTGTTGTGTCAGTGAAGAAATGTGTGTGTCAGTGAAGAAGTGTGTTGTATCAGTGAAGTGTGTGTGTTGTGTCAGTGAAGTGTGTGTGTTGTATCAGTGAAGTGTGTGTGTCAGTGAAGAAGTGTGTTGTTTCAGTGAAGTGTGTGTGTTGTGTCAGTGAAGTGTGTGTGTTGTATCAGTGAAGTGTGTGTGTTGTATCAGTGAAGTGTGTGTTGTGTCAGTGAAGAAGTGTGTGTGTCAGTGAAGAAGTGTGTTGTATCAGTGAAGTGTGTGTGTGTCAGTGAAGAAGTGTGTTGTGTCAGTGAAGTGTGTGTTGTATCAGTGAAGTGTGTGTGTTGTGTCAGTGAAGAAGTGTGTGTGTTGTATCAGTGAAGTGTGTGTGTTGTGTCAGTGAAGAAGTGTGTGTGTGTGTCAGTGAAGAAGTGTGTGTGTGTGTCAGTGAAGAAGTGTGTGTGTTGTGTCAGTGAAGAAGTGTGTGTGTGTGTGTGTGTGTCAGTGAAGAAGTGTGTTGTATCAGGTATCAGTGAAGTGTGTGTGTGTGTGTTGTGTCAGTGAAGTGTATGTGTTGTGTCAGTGAAGTGTGTGTGTTGTGTCAGTGAAGTGTGTGTGTGTGTCAGTGAAGAAGTGTGTTGTGTCAGTGAAGTGTGTGTGTTGTATCAGTGAAGTGTGTGTGTCAGTGAAGAAGTGTGTTGTATCAGTGAAGTGTGTGTGTCAGTGAAGAAGTGTGTGTGTGTGTCAGTGAAGAAGTGTGTTGTGTCAGTGAAGTGTGTGTGTTGTATCAGTGAAGTGTGTGTGTGTCAGTGAAGAAGTGTGTTGTATCAGTGAAGTGTGTGTGTCAGTGAAGAAGTGTGTGTGTGTGTCAGTGAAGTGTGTGTGTTGTATCAGTGAAGTGTGTGTGTGTCAGTGAAGAAGTGTGTTGTGTCAGTGAAGTGTGTGTGTTGTATCAGTGAAGTGTGTGTGTGTCAGTGAAGAAGTGTGTTGTATCAGTGAAGTGTGTGTGTCAGTGAAGAAGTGTGTGTGTGTGTCAGTGAAGTGTGTGTGTTGTATCAGTGAAGTATGTGTGTGTCAGTGAAGAAGTGTGTTGTGTCAGTGAAGTGTGTGTGTTGTATCAGTGAAGTGTGTGTGTTGTGCCAGTGAAAAAGTGTGTTGTGTCAGTGAAGTGTGTGTGTCAGAAGTGTGATTGTGTCAGTGAAGTTTTACAATTTATAGTGGTAGAGCAAAGTATTTGAACATTGAAATGTTTTTGAAGTATTAGTAAAATCAGGATAGTATCAGTGAAATGTGTCGTAATATCAACGCAGTGAGTGAGTTGACAGCGAAGTGAGTGTAGTGCTGAAAGGTACTTGTGCATGTACGAACATAGGTGGGTTTTAGTTCGAACTTAGGGTTAAGATACAAATTAAATTTACATTAAATATTATTTTAAGTGACCGTGTTTTATTTAATTTAGGATGCTCATTGTTAATTTTATTATACTATTGTTATTATTTATGATTATTATTTATTATTAGCATTAATTAGTATTACTTACTTACTTACTTACTTACTTCCTTACTGGCTTTTAAGGAACCTGGAGGTTCATTGCCGCCCTCACGTAAGCCCGCCATTGGCCATCTACGTCTCGGCCTCCCCAAAGGTCTTTTTCTCCCCTGCCTCCCAACTAACACTCTATATGCATTTCTGAATTCGTCCATACGTGCTACATGCCCTGCCCATCTCAAACGTCTGGATTTAATATTCCTAAATATGTTAGGTGAAGAATACAGTGCGTGAAGTTCTGTGTTGTGTAACTTCCTCCATTCTCCTGTAACTTCATCCCTCTTAGCCCCAAATATTTTCCTAAGAACCTTATTCTCAAACACCCTTAACCTATGTTCCTCTCTCAAAGTGAGAGTCCAAGTTTCACAACCATAAAGAACAACCGGTAATATAACTGTTTTATAAATTCTAACTTTCAGATTTTTTAACAGCAGACTAGATGATAAAAGCTTCTCAACCGAATAATAACAGGCATTTCCCATATTTATTCTGTGTTTAATTTCCTCCCGAGTATCATTTATATTTGTTACTGTTGCTCCCAGGTATTTGAATTTTTCCACTTCTTCAAAAGATAAATTTCCAATTTTTATAGTTTCATTTCGTACAATATTCTGGTCACAAGACATAATCATATACTTAGTCTTTTCGGGATTTACTTCCAACCCTATCGCTTTACTTGCTTCAAGTAGAATTTTCGCATTTTCCCTAATCGTTTGTCGATTTTCTCCTAACATATTCACGTCATCCGCACAGACAAGAAGCTGATGTAACCCATTCAATTCCAAACCCTCTGTGTTATGCTGAACTTTCAATTTTATTATACTATTATTATTATTATTATTATTATTATTTATTATTATTATTAATTTTATCATTTATTATTATTATTATTATTATTATTATTATTATTAATTGTGTTTATTATTTACCACTGCCACCGGGTATTTACCCATTTGCAATGTGGATAAATAAATACATACACATACACAAATAAGCTCGGTAAACTATTACTTCGCATTACCGTAGTTTTTGACGATAAAACCTCTATAAGAATTACATGACAAACGTTTAACAAAACAATTAACTACTACTGTAATTATTATCATTGAGATCGAAGCCATCATGTATTACATCAGTGGTTTCCAAGCTTTTCTTGTTGGTGCCCCTCCTTTTGTAAACCCAGCAAATCCTATGCCTCCTGCATTTATCAGATACCTTTTCTTCTCATAAACACTTATATTTGAAAAATAGGGTTTACAGTAACTATAGTCTGGATCAGCTTACTTCATACCTTAAGGGTGAAATCTAACCATTTTTTCCCCCATTACTACATATGCTAGTAGATTGTGGTGATTTTCTAGTTTATAGGTTGAATTTTCTTTTGCCAACTTCGTTTCGAATTTCGATACTGACAAATATTACAAATGGTAGTGATTTTGTAACTGGTATGTTGACAGCTGAGACAAGTATCGACAATATTTGTCGGTACTGCAGTTCCATGAAATTAAAATTGTACTAGATTTCTGAGCCGGTTACTGTAAGCTAGTCAAATTTGAACATACTAATAATTAATTAATACCAGTATTAATATTAATATATAACAGTTATTTTATGTGTCGCGTTGTGGTTATAATTCAAGACTATAGTCAGGTAAGTTTTCGGAGTTAGTACTAATAATTTCATGTACTCAAAGAAAATACATTTTTAGGTTAGGTCTCGTGAGTCAATTGTTTAGTCAAACCAATTTCGTATTGCCAGACAAAATACTTGACATGTTGATCCCTTTACCGTATAGTTTGCCTATGAAAAAGTGTTAAAAATTATTGAATTATTTAGAATAACCTTCCAACATAAAGTACGGTAAGTAAATAAGTCATTTAGCACGTAGAATCATGTGATATCTGGTAACCGTTGGCAACACTGACAAGACGGCAATATATGCTGTTTAGAAACTGTTCTTATGTGACTCTCACTATAATTTCAACAAAAAATATAGCCCGGATGAGCTTACTTAGTACCCTAAGGGTGAAAGCTGCAGCATCCAGCAACGAAACTCCTACATACAGTTTACAACCGATATCAAATATCAAGAAACAAATACGACTACAGACTCATCAAAACTGGAATGCTAGATGGACGACATGCACAACCGGATCAGTAACAAGAGACACCTACTTCCCAACAATCCACGACCGACTCAAAAGCCATCACTTCAAACCTACTTTCGTAACAACGCAGTTTCTTTCTGGACATGGGAAATTTGGTACTTACTTCGACAGATTCAACATTCCAGCAGACATCGACTCTACATGCTCCTGCCGCGAAGACAGTGTGAAACACCTTCTATTTGACTGTCCTATTATTGAAGCAAAGAGATTTCAAATAAAGACATCCTCTGGACTGTAACACCGAATACAGGACTCCACTATGTAAAGTAATCAAAAAACCTTGTTGCTACAATTTATAGACTTGCTAAATTTTATCTTTAAAAGACTATAGATACATATTTCACCATTATCTGTGTAAAAATAATTAGTATAGATAAGTAGTATACCACATAACAAAAACTAAAACCCTACTATACCGCATGATGAATTAGGTTTCTTTTCCACGGATATATAATAATAATAATAATAATAATAATAATAATAATAATAATAATAATAATAATAATAATATTATTATTATTATTATTATTATTATTATTATTATTATTATTATTATTATTATTATTATTATTATTATTATTATTATTATTATTAAGGGTGAAACCTAACCATTCTTTCCCTATTACTGCATATGATAGTAGATTATAGTGATTTTCTAGATGTCAGGTTGAATTTTTTTTACCAACTTCTTTTCCAATTTCAAGTACTGACAAATACGACAATTGGTAGTTATTTTCTAACTGTTATATTGGCAGCAATAATTTTTCTTTGCAGTAGAAGGAATCTGATAAAATACAGACGTGGACAAATTATTATCAAAATTGACGATTTTTATGATAATTCTGTTTACAAAATTTGACTTTTCAATTTATACTACAGTTGACAATTTTGCATATTTCCATCATTATAGTAGACAGAAATATGCAAAAATGTCAACTATAGTTTAAATTGAAGAGCCAAATTTTGTGAAAATACATAATAAAAATCTTTAATTTTGCTAAAATTTTATAAATATGCAAAAATATCAATTACAGTCAAAATTGAAGAGTCAAATTTTGTAAAAATATGAAATAAAAATCTTCAGTTTTGCTAATAATTTGGAAATATCCAAAATGTGAACTGTAGTCCAAATTGAAGAGTTGAATTTGGTAAAAATATATAATAAAAATCTTCAGTTTTGCTAATAATTTTTAAATATGCAAAAATATCAAATGTAGTCCAAATTGCAGAGTCAAATTTTCTAAAAATATACAATACAAATCTTCAGTTTTACTAATAATTTGGAAATACGCAAAAATGTCAACTAGTCTGAATTGAAGACTCATATTTTGTAAAAATATACAATACAAATCTTCAATTTTACTAATAATTTGGAAATACGCAAAAATGTCAACTAGTCTGAATTGAAGAATCATATTTTGTAAAAATATATAATACAAATCTTCAATTTTGCTAATAATTTGGAAATACGCAAAAATGTCAACTAGTCTGAATTGAAGAATCATATTTTTTAAAAATATATAATACAAATCTTCAATTTTGCTAATAATTTGTCCACGTCTGTAGAAGTAACTAAGCTTGTGAAATTTGAATGTAATTAATAACTATTAATGAGTAATATTAATATTAATATCAATACCTAATTCAATCCGGACGTTTTTGGTTCGGAGAGTAGAATTAGGTGAAACAAGTCTCTAACATATCTTTCAGACGTAAAGACGCTGATAGTGGTGGTGCTGTCCATGTTAATGATTATGAGGTCGTAAATTATTTTTAAAATCATATTGCTGTGGACAGTTTCGTTGAAATAGGCGTGGGAGTTCAAGCTTGGTAAAATAATTATGCGTAACATGCAAACTTATGATTTTGCAACTCGCAACAAATATATTAAAAACATTGATGGTGTTCTGATAAGCTGTAGATTGTCATATTTAATTAAAATTACACGATTCTACATTACTGTGTGGCACGTGTATCATGTAGCACACGATAATGCTATCAGGTTCGTGTCGTTATAAACAGCCGTTACCCCGTTGCCTAGCAACCCCGGGGTCGAGGCGTGACAAACCATCAGTAACATTATCTAAGTGATATTAAGGTGTGACATTGCCTTGTGGGAACCTCGCTAGGTGACAGTTTTACAGCCAGTTCAAAATTACAAGGCACGGAATCCGTTTGTAGGGAGATTTACAGAAAAAGAAATGCTTTGAAATGTAGGGCGTGGCAAGAAAATATATTAAGTATTTTTCTATTTTCGCGCTCCAGCAGTCGTTTAGTGTTATTTGATGACATCTTACAAAATGTGCTGAGGTTCGATACCCGGCATATTCTGTGAGGATTATGGTGTTCAGAACATAATTTGTGGAGTGGTAATCTTATTTAAATTGTCAAACTAAGGGCGGATTTCATCAAAATATTATCAATATATATTTAACTAATTGTAATTTAACTTTATTTATTTATTTTATTTATTTATTTATTTATTTATTTATCTATTTATTTATTTATTTAATACTTTACACTTGAGCTACATTAGGCATTGCAGCCCGAAAGAGCAGAAGCTCGTGCTCGGGCGCAGTTCAGATCAGTTATACAGAGTGATTTATATAGAACTGACACATTTCTTTCATTAATTGTTTCAAAACGAATTGTGCTAGCGACAACTTATTATACCTAAAATGTAGAGGAATTTTGGGAGATTATTTACCTCTATAGCAAATGTTGAAAATGTCCTCCATCCTGCATAAGGCACAACTCAACACGTCGTTCCATGTTACTGGCCACTCGTTGGAGGACTCTGTTGTCAGTAGCTTGAATCTCCTGTGTGATGTGCTTCAGATCGTCCAATGTCTGGGGACGTGTGGCGTAAACCCTGTCTTTTAAGTAACCCCATAGAAAGAAGTCCGGCGTTGTCAAATCCGGAGATCTCGGTGGCCACAGGTTCCTGGAAATTATTCGGTCGTCAAAGAAACTTTTCGCAGCTCTCTGACACATTGAGTAGGTGTACCCTGTCTCCTGAGACAAACGTCTTAATGATTTTTTGGGTGACTGCTCCAGTCGTGCTCTTACGTCAACAACAACCGTGGGAAGGCTAGATGAACGATGCTTGCCCTTTTCACTCACCAGAGATCCAGTTGTTTCCAATTTGTTTACCAGTCCCAGTATTGTGTTTCTTTTGGGAGGATTGCGAACACCAAATTCTCTCTGGTATTCCCTTTGAGTAGCTGTAATTGAATTCGTAATCCAGTATTGCTTCACAAGGAAGAGTCGTTGATTTAATGTGTACTGCATTTTCACGTTGACACAAAATGTCGAAAACAGCTGCCAACAATAGGAATAAAACATAAACATCTGCGCATCTAGTGACAAGGAATCGAAACTCCAGAGCATTGTGCTTACTTTGGTGCTAAAATTGGGTCAGTGCTGCCAACAATAGGAATAAAACATAAACATCTGCGCATCTAGTGACAAGGAATCGAAACTCCAGAACATTCTGCTTAATTTGGTGCTAAAATTGGGTCATTGAATTAATTTCCAACGGAATAATTAAAGAAAGAAATGTGTCAGTTCTATATAAATCACTCTGTACAAAATATATCACAAAATTACGAGAGTTCATTGAGCACAATAACATTAATAAATGGTAAAATAATACAGCATGTAATAATAGGGTCTATATACAAATAGAAAATACAAAAGTACGTAAATATTAGAGTTTCAATTTTTAACTCAATTAGCTTAAACAATAAAATAATTAATCTGATTTGTTTCTTAAATCTATGTGTGTTAAGTGTACTTAGCTCAGGGTAAGCTCTAATTAATGCATTATATATTTTGGGTCAAAAATTTCTGCTGTGTTTTAATCCAGCAGTTGTGTGGCATTTGGGAGTATTTAGAAAGAAACTGTAATTTTGTCTCGTATGGTATTCGTGAGGATCAAATTTAAATTTATTGTGGTTTTTATGAAAGTAAATCAGCAATGTTTGTTTATAAATTTGTTCTAGATTTGATACACCAAATTCCTGAAAAATTAATTTTGTTGGGTAATAAGAAAGGTTTATATAGACAACTTAAATACGAAAATTAAATAATATTTAATTCGTTTGCATTTCACCAAACTAATACGCAATTAAAATAAAGTCAATCAATTTAATTCCCAATTAAGTGATCGTGGCCTTCTAAATCATAGCAAAACCGTAATTCCGAAGGTCATCTACCTTATCAATATAGGCACTGGCCTTTTTATTGTTCATTACATTACAACCAATTACAACAATAAAATGTCATCGGAAATGGAGGTAAAAAAAGTGAGTGAGGAATAATTTTTCACAAACTGGAAAGGATTTATTAGAGTAATTTTTCAGAAATTGGAAAGCATTTTTTACTGGAGTGTTTATAGCCTTGCAATATAGATCTAACCTAACATGAACTAATCCATCATAAAAAAAAAATGTTAAATTGTTTTGATGAAAGAGTAATGGAACGGAGAAAAATTCTCTCCGGCGCTGGGATTTGAACCCGGGTTTTCAGCTCTACGTGCTGATGCTTTATCCACTAAGCCACACCGGATACAACCCCAGCGTCGGACAGAATTGTCTCTGATTGAGTTCCAACTCTTGGGTTCCCTCTAGTGGCCGCCCTCTGCACTACGTCATAGATGTCTATGAACATAGGACCGAAGTCCACACATGTGCTGAGGTGCACTCGTTATGAGTGACTAGTTGGCCGGGATCCGACGGAATAAGCGCCGTCTTAAATCACTTCGTGATTTACGCATATCATATATTATTTCAATGTACCGAAGTACATATGATATTTCCATGCAGATATTCTGCGTCACCATACGATGAAAGAGTAATGGAACGGAGAAAAATTCTCTCCGGCGCTGGGATTTGAACCCGGCTTAGTGGATAAAGCATCAGCACGTAGAGCTGAAAACCCGGGTTCAAATCCCAGCGCCGGAGAGAATTTTTCTCCGTTCCATTACTCTTTCATCGTATGGTGACGCAGAATATCTGCATGGAAATATCATATGTACTTCGGTACATTGAAATAATATATAAATTGTTTTGGCCACAATCGGTTGTTTAAACATTAGTTTCCATTTTACTAGTTTGCAAATTAGACGAAATTGTCAATCTTTAGACTTTCTTTATAAAATTATTAACAATAAGTTGGACTTTGTTGGTTTATTTTATTATACAACATTATATGCACCTAAGCTTTATACAAAATTTCGAAATTTATTTTACATACCAAGGGCAAATACTGAATCCCACAAAAATTTCCCAGTTTTCCAAATGTTACAGTTATGCAATAAATTACATCCTAATCCGAATGTTGATATTTTCAATATTAATTTCTCTAGATCCAGATTTATTTGTTAGCATATATTACAGAATATTGTTGTTTGTTAATTTTAAGCTATTTTCACACCTTATTTCAATTTTTATTTTTTTTTCTTTCTCTTATTTCTATTTTGTTTCAGTTTTTAATAAGTGTACGTTTCCTTCTCCTTGTTCATGTTTTATAAATTAGTTTGTCAGTCTTGAACATTGTAATTATTGGGCTTTGCCTGTTATGTTCAATAACAAATAAATAAATAAATAAATATGTTAATAAATTTAATAACCATGTTGGGTCCGATAAGTTGTATGAGTAATCAAAGTTCATTTCTAGTAGGCCGTCAAAACTTGTCTAATTGTATTACAAAATCACAATATTTTTATTTTAGCATATTGATAAACGTTTCTGGTTTAGTTAAACTATCATCAGATCTTTTGTAAACCCCTTGTAAACGTTTGTAAATGCAGACATCATGCAGTTCCAATTATATGATTACATAGAGGGTCGTTCTGATATTTATATTGTACAAATCTCACTTCTAGAGCAATTGTCAGCTTTTTAACATTTTACCTTTATGTATAATTTTTAGTAGGCCTATTTTATAGTAACTTGCATGTGAGCTATACCATCTCAAATCGACCGAAATATAGAGAAACTTGACCTTACAATTTCTAAATACAATAAAACTTTTTTTGTACGTAGAGACCTGTGGTACAATGCTTTGTGCAAAGTTTGAGGCATCAGAACTTCATTTAAAATTTAAAATTCATAAACACAGGAGTAAAATGACGCCCAACGCTCACTTATCTTCAGCTCTCGGCCAGTGCGTGCGGTACTGCGCCGTTCAAGTCTTAGGTATGTGAAAATAATCTATTTAATACCCTCGAATGTTATTGCCGTACCACTAACCAAACAATGCCGAATCCCTCTTAATAATGCAAGGTTTTTTCTCAATTTTTTTTTTTTTTACATTTTTACAAAGTGGCAAAAAGCCTAAAAGTAAGTAAAGTCAGATTATCTGTCTCTCTGTATACAATAAAAACAAGGATTACTTCTTAACATAACCTACCAAATGTCAGCTTGAAAATGAGCTCTCGTTAAATGTTCTGCAGTAGATGGTTCCAGAGTTCTGAGCCCTGAAAGAGGCTTGTTTTTCTAAAATACGCTAAATTTGTCGCTCAATAATACGAAAACCGTTTGACTTTCGATAGTATATTTTTGAAAATGCACTGTCCTCAGCACCTTGTATAAATAGGGAAAAAATTAGAGTACAAAAAAATGCGAGGTTTTTTACTGATCGATTTCATATGGAATAGCCCATGTATTTTACATCTATTAGCGTTACCTAAAATTTCACGTAACCCATTGTTTTTCACTGATTGTTCACAATGTAACAATTTGTTCATAATTTTAAGGGGTTTACGAAAGATCTGATGATGGTTTAATTAAACCGATAACGTTTATCGATATGCTAAAATAAAAATATTGTGATTTTGTAATACAATTGGATAAGTTTTGACGGCCTACTAGAAATAAACTCTAAATATGTTAAATAATGACATGAATGAGAAAATTAGCGACCGATTTTCTATATGTGTATCTCGAGTTATTTCTAGGGACACAGTAAACTTTTTAGGGGCAAATGAGCTTGTAACTATTCTTCGTTTATTTGGGAAATGCCAAGAAATTACATCTACTAACAATACATGTATATATGCTAGTTCAAAGAGAGATTAAGGTAGAATATTTTCATTGTACGTAATTATTACACTATTAACGTATTGTATAGTAAAAATTGCTATTAATAATTGTCTCCCAAAAAATGAAAGTTATATAAATGATTCGTATTTTTGTATATCTGTTACGCTAAAATGGATTGTATAAACTGAACAAAGCAGGAAACTAATATTTCCTCAAAAATATCTGAAAGTAGAGATAAATAATTGTGGTATGACCATTGCATGTGTTATCAGACTTAACGTATTTTTTACTAAACAGATCTGCAGTAATATTCCACTGTCACATATGTTATTAAATTACTTTAGTCGTGTTTTACGCCAATATTTCCTGAAATTTTTGTTCCATTTTCAGAAAGAATATCTTCCTGCGCATTGAATGTGTAAACCTATCATTTGTTGGTTTTGGTTAGATCTTTCCTACGGAAATGATGATGAATGGTCGGGTTTTGTTTACAGAATGAGTCTCGCGTGATTAACAGAATAATGCGATTGTGCGGCCATAACTTTGATGTAACAATTGTGCAATCCACACGCAAGCGATTCAATTGTGATTTCAGAAAGAAAAGTTGACCGACTGGAACCGGAAACAAAATGAGACTATAGCGAAGTATTTATTGCTGGATTGTGGTCCGCTAAAATTTCAACTGTGGAATAGTAATGGAGGAGTAGATTTTATATTAATGAAAAACTTCCAGGATGATTAAAGTACCGGTACATAAAAATTTCTCTTTTAATGAGAATATTTCCATATTTCCCGGAGATTTATTTCAATTTCTCGTCGTTATCATCGGGCCCGGAAATCTGTGCATTTACATAATTTGTCCTATAGGGTATAACTATATATTTACACATCTATATGAAATACCTCTTTTTTCTTATTTATTAACCATGCATAGGCCTATAGGTTAAAGGTTGGTAATATTGTGATATGAGTAATATTGTGATAATTCTTTTGGAAATATTCAACATTGTTTTTCCTCCATTACTGTATCTTGTACAATAATAAAAATTGGTGTGTAAAACACTGTCCTTCTGTTATATGAAAAATATATATTTTTAGTATAAAAATATTTATATTCACTTTTTTTTTTTTTTTTTTTTTTTTTTTTCAAAATTCAAAACGGTGGCAGTTCACTGTACAGTGATGAAGCGTTTCCCTTGTAACTCATAAACTTGTTAACTTTTTAATGTCCTCTCTCTTTTATTTTATTGCTGAAACTCATGTTTACAATATCATGCGCGTTCAACTACATTCCTTAATAAATAATATTTTATTTATTTATTTATTATATATATTTGTTTGTTTTGTTTTGTTTGTTTTTTGCTTATATAATTTATTTATTTATTTACTTATTTATTTATTTTGGTAGAGTTAAGGCCATAAGGCCTTCTCTTCCACACTACCAGAAGTAAAATACATAATGAAACAATGACAAAAATAGGAAAGTCATACTTAAATATAAAAATAATTTCCATGCAGAGAGATAATTTGTATAAACAAAAGCCGCCCTAAATAAGGGTTCGATAGATCGGCCTACTAATCAATTCATAAAGAATAATAAGTAAACAAAACAATTTTGTGACACTTGGAAAGAAAAAGAAAAAAACATTAAGATAAGAAAACGTAGGAAATCAGTTACAATAAAAATTTTGTTGGGTACAAATGATTACTAATTATAGCTAAGGATGATTTTAACACGTGAGATCCTATGGCATCAATCGTTGCATCAGAAATTTTGTATTGTTTAAGTTGATTTAAAGTTTCACGTGAGATCGTGCCAAGAGCACCGAACATGAGCCCAAAAACTGTCCAATGTGTGATGTGGTATTGTGCTCCAAGATGCTGACAACAAGGCTCATATATGACTTGTTTTTCACGACACACCTCTTGTGGCTGTTGCTCATGCATCTCAAAACGGATTGTGGGATCAAGAATGACACCCTTATCCTTCTGCCGATCAATTATGATGATATCAGTCCGTCTAGTAGAGCCATCAGAAGAGACGCAACCAACCTCCTCATAAACCTCATAGGAAGCATTCTGACGGATTGAAGCTGCGATGAGAGAACGAACCGTATTGTGTCTGTTGATTCGGAGCAATTCTCCATGATGGCAGAAACCCTTTAAGGTTGATAGTGTGGATCAAGTGAGATAAGTGGTCTTTGGACTAGGAGCTCACATAAATATTAAGATAAATCCCAAAAGACTTTGTAACAACGCTTACCTGGTCCATACAGTAGTCACGAAAATGCTATGAGTTCTGTATACATGAATGCCAAATAAAATGCACTACAGTGTTGAATTTTATTACTTTACTTTAATTCCAGTACAGACGTTTCATACAAATATTGAGATTTCATTAAATTCCCCTTCCATTTTTATTTTGTTTAAATTGAGTCATTTTGAGTTTATTTCCAAACTCCAATGTTAGTTTAGAGGGAAAGGAATGGCCAACGTACCCCTTATCTCTTGGCTTAGTTGACTGATGAGTGATGTCATATTGGTGTCACTTATGAGGTTCCAACCAGTCTTCATTAATTCATTCATGCTGTTCTGTCCAAGAGCAGGTCTTTCACTGCAAACACGGCATTCGTCAAATCTTTCCTATTTTCTGCCTTCCTCTTAGTCTCAGCATATGATCCATATATCTTAATGTCGTCTATCATATGATATCTTCTTCTGCCCCGAACTCTTCTCTTTCTTTTCAGCTAGTGACGCAACCAATTAATTTTTGTCTTCCTGATCAGTTTCAGCATTAATCTTTCTTCACCCACTCTTTCCAGTACAGTTTGGTTTCTTATTGTGTCTGTCCATTTCACACGTTCCATTCTTCTCCATATCCACATTTCAAGTGCTTCTAGTAGCTTCTCTTCACTTCGTCGTAATGCCCATGTTTCTGCTCTATATAATGCTACACTCCACACAAAGCACTGCACTAGTCTCTTCCTTAGTTCTTTTTCCGGAGATCCTCAGAAGATGCTCCTTTTTATATTAAAAGCTTCCCTCGCAGTGTTATTATATAATCTGCGCATCTTTACTTCACTAGTTGCTTTACTACTTTGTTTTCTAATTAACTAAATATCGTGACCAATCTCCAGATTTTATTTCACATTTACTTACTTACAAATGGATTTAAGGAACCCACAGGTTCATTGCAGCCCTCACACAAGCCCGTCATCGATCCCTATCCTGAGCAAGATTAATCCAGTCTCTACAATCATTTATTTTATTTATTTATTTATTTATTTATTTATTTATTTATTTATTTATTTATTTATTTATTTATTTATTTATTTATTTAACCTGGTAGAGATAAGATCATCAGGCCTTCTCTTCCCCTCTACCAAGGGATTACAACTACAATATTAAGAATACAATTACAATACAATCATACGCCTCGTCTCTTAAATTCGTTTTTATATTATCATCCCATCTACGTCTTGGCCTTCCCAAAGATCTTTTTCCCTCCGGTCTTCCAGCTAACACTCTATATGCATTTCTGGATTCGTCCACACGTGCTATATGCCCTGCCCATCTCAAAGCTCTGGATTTAATATTCCTATAGTGGGAAATGCGTGTTATTATTCGGTTGAGAAGCTTTTGTCATCTAGTCTTCTGTCAAAAAATCTGAAAGTTAGAATTTATAAAACAGTTATATTACCGGTTGTTCTGTATGGTTGTGAAACTTGGACTCTCAATTTGAGAAAGGAACAGAGATTAAGGGTGTTTGAGAATAAGGTTTTTAGGAAAACATTTGGGGCTAAAAGGGATGAAGTTACAGGAGAATGGAGAAAGTTACACAACGCAGAGCTGCACGCATTATATTCTTCACCTGACATAATTAGGAACATAAAATCCAGACGTTTGAGATGGTTCAGGACATGTAGCATGTATGGGCGAATCCAGAAATGCATATAGAGTGTTAGTTGGGAGGCCGGAGGGAAAAAGACCTTTGGGGAGGCCGAGACGTAGGTGGGAAGATAATATTAAAATGGATTTGAGGGAGGTGGGATATGATGATAGAGACTGGTTTAATTTTGCTCAGGATAGGGACCAATGGCGGGCTTATGTGAGGGCTGCAATGAACCTCCTGGTTCCTTAAAAGCCAGTAAGTAAGTAAGTATAGTCGCGACGCTGTTATTCCCGGCGTGACTCCTCCTCTTTTGATGAAAGAGTAATGGAACGGAGAAAAATTCTCTCCGGCGCCGGGATTTGAACCCGGGTTTTCAGCTCTACGTGCTGATGCTTTATCCACTAAGCCACACCGGATACCCACCCCGGCGTCGGACAGAATCGTGTCAGATTAAGTTCCAACTCTTGTGTTCCCTCTAGTGGCCACCCTCTGCACTACGTCATAGATGTCTATGAACGTAGGACTGAAGTCCACACATGTGCTGAGGTGCATTACTCTTTCATCATATGATGACGCAGAATATCTGCATGGAAATACCATATGTACTTCGGTACATTAAAATAATCCTCCTGTTTGCTTACGTCTTAGGAAGTGAAGGCTCTATAAAGCCTAGGTAGGTAGTATCGTTCGCCATTTTTATTCTTTCGTTGCCGAGCTACCAGACGAGGAATCTATTTGCCACACCGTTAAACATTATCATGTCGTAGCTCCTATGATATTAAATCAAACGCACTGAAATTCAGCAAATAATTGAGCGGCAAATAACGTCCTCGTGTGCTTTCTGCGAACGCCAACGAAAGAGCCAAAATGGCGGGCGATTATATTAAGTATTTATCGAGCCTTAGGAAATGCATAACGTCATCATCAGCGAATCACAAGACGCACATGTTTAAATGTAGCCGACCTGCAACGTGATTGGCTGCCGGAAATAAGAGCGACGGGACTATAATTAAGTCAGGTGAAGAATACAACACGTGCAGTTCTACGTTGTGTAACTTTCTCCATTTTCACTTTTTACTTTATACTGAAATATGAATTATTGGTGTATTTATTAGGGTTGAACTAGGTGAGCAGTTCTGAGTCTGACTTCACAGCGACGTCATTTCAGTTGCTTGCCAGCAGGAGTGAGAAATGGGAGGGTCGGAGGAATCTCGGGTAATATATAGCAGGAATTTCTGCTGTCTCTGGGCATAAGCCCACGAGAATCTGAGTTCCCCGGCGTCCTGTTTTCCGGTCCAATTATCGCCAGGAACACGATACGCAGCTCAAATGGCGCGACCAGAAAGGAACAAGTACGATTACCGGTTTCGAACCCCCATCCTTCCACGCGGTAGGCGCCTGTGTGACTAGGTCACTGGTAATTCCAATTATGTGTGCTTGCGCATTGTTCCGCGTTTTGCCAATTTGCGGCCGCCATGTGAATCCGGTGCATGTGGGCGCTGGTTTTGGAGTGGGGCGAAGTCCGAGTTTTGTACACTGACCAAATTGAAGCCTCTCTGTGCATATGCGACGCAGAATCTAAAATCACAAATTGTTATGTAGTTTTCCAATTGACTGCAGAATCTCAATTAATTGGTATACTTAATGGATTAAATTGCTGCTGTGCACAATCATTAGCCAGTGTATATTTTGTTCCTCTTTCTCACTTGACATAGAGTTTGGTTCTTATCCTGCTCTTTTTTTCCTTACATCCCATAAAATCTGCTATTTAATAATGGAGATCCTGCAAGTCCATTAGGAACACCAAATATCGAGAAGATGGTAATGACTACGAAAAAAATCAACAATGATGCTGATGACACGATAATTTGTTAAATTTGAAAAATCATATTAAAGAAATTACCCCCAAATTAAATTCAGCATATGATGAATGAGTCCACACTTATGGAGTAACGGTCAGCGCGTCTGGCCGCGAAACCATGTGGCCCGGGTTCGAATCCCGGTCGGTGTAAGTTACCTTGTTGAGGTTTTTTACGGGGTTTTCCCTCAAACTTTCGGTGCTGGACCCCGGACTCATTTCACCGGCATTATCACCTTCATTTCATTCAGACGCTAAATAACCTAGATGTTGATACAGCGTCGTAAAATAACCCAATAAAATAAAAAAAAATGATGAATGATGAGTGGAAAGGAGAAAAATTCTCTCCGGTACCGGGATTTGAGCCCGGGTTTTCAGCTTCGTTCCATTCATCTTTCATCATATGATGGCGCAGAATATCTGCACGGAAATATCATATGTACTTCGGTACATCATCTATATATATAATTTGAACTGGTAATGGAAATTACGAGAAAACGGCTGAACGGATTTTAAAGAGTGACCCCTCATTTTCATGCCTGGCATCCAAAGTTTTTCGGAAAAGTAGTAGTTTTCAGTGAAATGTCAATTTTCCTACATAATTTTCCTATTTTCCAAAATCCATCTGTTGTCAGTTTTGATAACTAATTTTATTCAATCACGGCCGACTTGATTGAATTTCAGAACAAAACACACACTACAATAAACAATAGGCTATTACACGAAGGCCATGACCTGCAGGATTGCCGACATATTTAGAGCTCAATTCAATTTGTTATTAAAAACTGATTCTGCAGTGTATAATTTTCTGAGTACAGCTGTGTATTGGATATTCAAATCTACGAAACTTGAGGTGGTTTGATGACATTATTACCATTAGAAATTAAATATTATTATAGTTAATATCATGATGAGTCTATTTTTTCATTAATTGTACATAATATTGATGCTATATTGATGACATGAAAGTGAAACGTTTTGTGGTTATGTAAGTAAATGTAGAGAATATCTTAATTTAGATCTTCATTTCTATAATTTACTGAGTGGCTGCTATATATAACTACAAAACTTAAGTAAGATAATAATATTGTTATTGAAAATAAAATATTTTTATACTTATTAACCCAGTGGGGTTGGGTCTTTTTCATATACTTAATGGCGGTGTAGTGTAGATATTGATATGTGTCATTGTCTTCAGTATTGGCTCGAGAGAGCGCAAAAATTACAGTTCCTATGGAAAGATCAAAAGGTATTACTTACTGATAAAATAAGAGGCCTAGAAAATTTTGTAGTCTCCAGATCATTTCAGCAAGTTCTCTTAGTAGGATAAAATGATTTTAAGCTCTACATTTCAAGTTCTACATGCAGCAGCTATACGAAAATGCTATTGTTCGAAAGCTTAGCAAACCTGACATTTTTTTTTTTTTAACTTTTGCCTACAATCCACAATGACCTGAAATAGCTACTGCTATCGTCCTGACATTGATACTTGCGTTTTCGCGTTGAACCTCAAAACCTGAAGTTGGATAGGTTCAAGAAAAAGTATTTGGCCTAAAAAAATCCATTCAGAGGGAGTATGTTTCATTATTATGGAAGCAAATATCTATCAAAAAGAGAAGTATTCGTAATTGAAAATAAATCTGAAAAATTTTTATTTGAATGTCTAACGAACTTAGTTTGCAGCAGTATTTGCTGCACAAGCCACTGGTAATAATATAAATTCAGCATGTTTTGCTATTATACCTATGCAAGAGATAGTAAATACCAATAGGCTTAATTTAAAAAGCAATATATTTTGCATACTTTCACTCGGTAATAAGTTTTGTAATACTATTCTGGGGAAATTCTACAGAGATAGTAAAAGTGTATTCCTACTGCAGAAAGAGTAATTAGAATAATAATAGGTGCCAAATCTAGGGGACATGATCATGCCTTAATAATAATTATTATAATTTTAATAGTTAATGTTTTTGATTATTAGACCTAATATAATTAGAATTTTATTATTTTATATAGTGATGATTATATAGATGGGGATATAAATATTAATCCCATATTTATATTTTGTAATGGATTTTTATCTTATTAAATTTGTTGGTAACTCGATTTTTTATTAATATAAGATTATATATATATATATATATATATATATATATATATATATATATATATATATATATAAATTAATCATGTAGGACCGTTTTCATAAAACTACAAATAATTTCCGTGGCTTATCAGTAGGTTATATTTTTTCATTAATAAATTTCCCAGTATGTAATCGTGAAAACTTTGTAACTAATTAAACAGTTCATAGCATAAATAGTCGTCAAAACATGACTTTCATACTCCATCGGCAAGTCTATCGTGCTATCAAAAAGGAGTGCGTTATATGGCAGTAAAAATTTTTAATAGCCTCCCTATGAATATAAAAAATAAAACTTAAAACATAAGATTATCCGACATAAATTATTAATCTTATGGTTTGAGTTTCAGAACTGCCTAATTTCTCATGCCTTCTATTCTGTAGGTGATTTTATGACATTCAACAACGCTTCATGAATATTTCTGACTTGTATCAAGTATTGATACTAAACCTTTGTGTTGCACTAGTAGACTATGTTGTAAAACTCTTCTGTATATATTTCAAATAGACTGTGACTATAATTTATTAAGAATTTATAGTACTATTAAGATTTTTTTTACATATGTCTTATTCTAGCTGCGAAACGATGTACAAATACCATAGAATGTAAATAAATACGTTACAATACAATACAATGGATATCACGACAATGATATCTGTGAGATGACAAAGGATAAAGTGGTGGTGGTGACAAAGTTAACATTGATGATAATGTTGCAGGCAATGGTGGTGATTAGTCCAAAAAAGTAAATTTTACAGGAGGAACATAAAACTGATTAAATTTTCGCGACACTGTAAATGTGTTTTTAATCATTTAATTTTGTACGTCACTACACAAATGAAGCGTTTTTCGAAGAAATGACAAAGGAACATTTTTTTTCGGCTTGCTCTTCCCGTTGATGTCTTACCACTCATACGTCTCAAAACCGAATAGTTTTACTATAAATGGGATTCAAACTTCAGACACAATTTTTTTCGGCTGAACCGTTGTTCAAATACGAAAATGACATTTGACTTTGTGGTTACTTATAACCCAAAGGTTCTGTTCTTAAAATTAATGCAGTTTTACTCCTTTCATCTTGTATGTCTGTGATCGCATTTAGTAAAAGAATTGGAATATCTTTGGATTTCATAATATTAAATCGAAGTTTTCTGTTCACATAGTCAGAAGCTTTTTCGTATTCTATAAATACTTCGTATCTACAACGATGGTCGTATAGGTTAACTGTGTTTAGTTATGTTCACAAAATTGAACAGTTACTAATATATTGTCCTGAAGTAGAAAGTCTTGCAAAGCAGAAAACTGTATAAAAAATTGTCTATTTTGAGAAAGAAATAATTTTTAAACCAATTCTTTTATTCACCTGCAAATTTACAGATAAAAGGTACCACTTCTGAGACATCGCTGTACTTTTACCTATAAGAACAACAAAACCGATTATCCTAACTATCCCGCTACCCCAATCTATTTGGCTTCTCGTTTTCTAAATTTATCTGCATATCATCAGCTAAATACCAGGACTCATCATAACAATTTACTCATTATACCCTACCACAAGACATCTTTATATTCATCTTATACAGTTTCAGTTGCTAAAAATTGGAACTCGCTTCCGAGTGATGTAAGGGGTTGTTGGACAATAACTGCATTTAGGTCAAAATTACATAAATTCTTACTTAACAGATTAACTACTACTCACTTACTTACTTATTGGCTTTTAAGGAACCCGGAGGTTCATTGCCGCCCTCACATAAGCCCGCCATTGAATCCTATCCTGAGCAAGATTAATCCAGTCTCTACCATCATATCCCACCTCCCTCAAATCCATTTTAATATTATCTTCTCATCTACGTCTCGGCATCCCCAAAGGTCTTTTTCCCTCCGGCCTCCCAACTAACACTCTATATGCATTTCTGGATTCGACCTTACGTGCTACATGCCCTGCCCATCTCAAGCGTCTGGATTTAATGTTCCTAATTATGTCAGGTGAAGAATACAATGCGTGCAGCTCTGCGTTGTGTAACTTTCTCCATTCTCCTGTAACTTCATCCCTCTTAGCTTCAAATATTTTCCTAAGAACCTTATTCTCAAACACCCTTAATCTCTGTTCCTCTCTCAAAGTGAGAGTCCAAGCTTCACAACCATATAGAACAACCTGTAATACAACTGTTTTATAAATTCTAACTTTCAGACATTTTGACAGAAGACTAGATGACAAAAGCTTCTCAACCGAATAATAACAGGCATTTCCCATATTTATTCTGCGTTTAATTTCCTCCTGAGTGTAATTTATATTTGTTACTGTTGCTCCAATATATTTGAATTTTTCCACCTCTTCGAAGGATAAATCTCCAATTTTTATATTTCCATTTCGTACAATATTCTGGTCACGAGACATAATCATATACTTAGTCTTTTCGGGATTTACTTCCAACCCTATCGCTTTACTTGCTTCAAGTAGAATTTCCGTGTTTTCCTAATCGTTTGTGGATTTTCTCCTAACATATTCACGTCATCCGCATAGACAAGAAGCTGATGTAACCCGTTCAATTCCAAACCCTCTGTGTTATCCTGAACTTTCCAGATCAATATTTGTAATGAAACTAACATCTGCCCATTCTTATTATTATCATTAATTTCTGTAAATAGAATACAAAACTTCTAATGGCAAAATTTCTTTACACTAATATTCTCATTATATAAATATATAGGCTATTAAGTTTATATATTTTTTCTCCGTATAACATAATTCTATTAAACTTATATTAAATTAATTATCATTATTTTACTGGCTATCTCAACTTAATTATAATTGATTGAATTAAATTAGCTCATAAATTATGTTATTACTATATCTTATAGCTTTATCTAAATTTAAATGAACATTTGCTGGTCGTTAAAACTTAACTGAAGAATATTACTGGAGAATTTTTTAAGTGTAGTGTAAATATTCGTAATTTAAATATGTATTGTATTGATTAAGGCTGGTTGAGTGGAAGAGAAGGCCTTATGACCTTAACTCTGCCAGCAAAAATAAATCATTCTATTCTAACTAAGAGCTGTGCCTAATGTATTAGTAAATCTACACTAGTACTGAACAGTGAACGAACTCAAGTAAACTTGTTATTAAAAACAGACGTTAATTAGACCTCGAACGTTCTAGATGAACCCCGCCGCTTGTCGCTGCAACGACTGGAGCTCTGCAAGTTGTACGGCGGGCGTATCTGCTGCCCTTATCTGTGAGGGTTGGGAGGAACTAGCAAACAAAGTTGTGCGCAATTTTCTAGACTCTTACAGTCAAATAAGCTGGGATAGAAGAGATTGCCTTTAAGGAATACACTTCTTCTACCGCAGAAACGTACAAAGTGGAACGCCTTGCACTTCATTAGAGTGAGTTCTCTGATCTCGCGTCTTTCTTTTAAATGTAGAGATTCTCACGATGCAATTCGAATGCTCGAAGGGTTTTAATCCAGAAACCGAATTAATAAAGCACGAACTTAGAATTTTTACATCTCTGCTCTAATGACTTTATTCTCGAATTTTTCTTTCAGCTTGAAATCAGTATATACTCTTTATATAATTGCTGAAGAATACGATATAAAAATATCGTTAATAGAACGTGAAGTGATTATACGAGGCGTGTCCAGAAAGTAAGTTTCCCTGGGGACATAAAAAAAAAGAAAACAATTCCATGGAAAGATTTATTGGAACTAACTTACTTACTTACTTACGGGCTATTCCATATGAAATCGATCAGTAAAAAACCTCGCATTTTTTTATACTCTACTTTTTTCCCTATTTATACAAGGTGCTGAGGACAGTGCATTTTCAAGAATATACTATCGAAAGTCAAACGGTTTTCGTATTATTGAGCGACAAATTTAGCGTATTTTATAAAAACAAGCCTCTTTCAGCGCTGAGAACTCTGGAACTATTTACTGCAGAACATTGAAGGAGAGCTTATTTTGAAGCTGACATTTGGTAGATTATGTTAAGAAGTACTCCTTATTTTTATTGTACACAGAGAGACAGATAATCTGATTTTACTTACTTTTAGGCTTTTTGCCAATTTGTAAAAATGTAAAAAAATATTGAGAAAAAACCTTGCATTATTAAGAGGGATTCGGCATTGTTTGCTTAGTGGTAGGCTACGACAATAAGTTTCGAGGGTATTAAATGAATTATTTTCACACTCCTAGACTTGAACGGCGCAGTACCGCACGCACTGGCCGAGAGCTGAAGATAGCGAGCGTTGGGCGTCATTTTACTCCTGTGTTTATGAAAACTTGTGATAAAACTAGCCACAGTCATGACTGCTATACGACACATCACGTGTTTATGTCTTCTGGCCTTGCTTACCTCGGCTAGCTCCCGCCTCACAGTCAGCTGGTTAGTTCACGCGCGTACTATTTATTTTCTTTATTTGATATTTTGAACACTTTCTTATCAACGTGCCATCAGTAAAAAATATGTTTATTTGTACTTTCAATGCGGAATCTAACTATATATTTTTAAAATATTTCTTCCTTGGCAAAGGCGTCTTAATGAATAAAAATCTAAATTTCTCCATTTCCATAAAAAGTAAGAAAATCTGTTTATATGTCAATATAAACTTTAATTTCTCAGCATCAAAATAAACCATGATTTTGATCATTGGGTGAAAGGGTTTCGGAGCTACAACAGTTTAAAGTTGCTAATTTTATGAAAATACGATAAATTTAAATATTTTAAATTTAAACACTATGAAGTTCTGATGCCTCAAACTTTGCACAAAGCATTGTATCACAGTTCTCTACGTACAAAAAAAGTTTTATTGTATTTAGAAACTGTAAGGTCAATTTTCTCTATATTTCGGTTGATTTGAGATGGAATAGCTCTTACTTACTTACTTTTAATATTATAGATTTATTGCAACAGATATAGTAATTGTTGAGCTATTTTTCAGCATATTGCCCACGGGAATTCAGACATTTGTTACACCGTAGGATCAACTTTTCTATCCTGTGTCGAAGTCTACCGCGTGGGATCGGAACCAGTGTGTGACAGCCGTCTGGACCTCTCTGTGTTGAGATGTAAGAAACTATGGTAATCGCTCGTCTACATACGGCTCGGCGGACAACAGATATACTGGAGTTCTGCTGGAACGTTTTTAAAAATCCACCCTTCAGCCCGGATCTCGCTCCCAGCGATTAACATCTCTTCTTACACCTGAAGATATATCCATTCACTAATTTTCCTCTATCGCATCATCAATACTTCTTCGCCTAACTATCTATCGGTGCGTTTTAATTCCTTGTCCTCATATTACAGTCTGGGTACTCGTTCTGAAAATGACCCTTTATTATCTATGCCTTGCCATAAAACAGCTCACTATTCTTCTTCTTTCACAGTATCAGCAATTCGTTTCTGGAACTCCCTACCCAGCTCCCTCAGGAACTGTCGGACGATATTGCAATTTAAGAAATAAATTGTTTAAACTCGTGACCAGTATTCATGTTTAATTCTCCTTTGTGTGTATTTGTGAATATATATATATATACAATTCACAGTTATGGTGGACCTTCACATTTCTGTTTTTCGATCCACCATCCCTTCAATACATATAACTCTTTTCTATTAATGTATTCTTTGCCGAGTATTTCTTGATTACTTTCTAATGTTCTGTTAAGACTGAATTGCTATATGTCCTTCCTTCTCTATCCTCTTCTATTCTCTGTATAACTATATAAATTTTTATTAGTGTTCTTTAAATTTTATTCCGTAAAATTGTATCAGCTTCTTTTGTTTCTGGCTAAGTAGAAGAGAAGGCCTGATGGCCTTATCTTCGTCAGAATAAATAAATACACGTAATATTATCACCAGCAAAAAAAAAAAAAAAATCTTTTCCGGTTATCATTTTCAGTGACAGAGGAGCAGACGATTGTCACACACTGGTTTCGATTCTAGGGGGCAGACTTCTATGAAACAGGGATACAAAAGTTTATCCCATGATATGGCAGATGTCTCAATTCCGGTGGAGAATATGTTGAAAAATATCTCAAGAATTTCCGTATCTGTTTCAATAAATCTTTTCATTAAATTGTGTTTCTTTCCTCTAAAAGGTCACAGGGAAACTTACTTTCTAGCTGCGCCTCATGGCAAACTTTAAAACGTTATTTCATATTCTTTATTTACAAGACCAGTATTTTGATTAAATTATGAATTATAATAAAAATAATCTGTAATACATAATCATAAATTGATTGTGGACTGCCATCACCTGTAATAGTGACAACTTCACTGTAATGTGTAGGATAAAATCTTTCATGTATCAATAACACAGAAAGCAGTAAAAGTCTAAATTGGATAAACCTAAAAATTTGGTGGTACTTATAGAACAAAACTGGAAACCATATTGTATATATACAATTTAAGCCTATTAGAAAAATCACAATTTCAACAATATATTAACATATTTTCTAAACCAAAATTACTAGTAAGTTGACAGTTTTATAATTGTATTGACATATACAGTATACAAACTCACATGCAATAGTTGCGACAGTTTCTACATTGGGCAAACAGGCAGATCATTCCAAACTGGATACAAAGAACACATTAAAGCAATAACCAGAGGACACAATACATCTACATATGCCGAACATATAACTAATGCTAACCACACATACAATAACATAAATACAGACATGGAAATCCTACACATACAACCCAAAAACCAAAAACTCAACACACTAGAACAATATGAAATATACAGACACACTAAAATACACCCCAGTCGAATTCTCAACATAGAGATCAATTTCAGAACACATGCACTATTTGACACAACTATTCATCACACAAACGCACCCACACAACAGGCAGCGAAGTTGAGATAGCGCCGAGATCTAGTAGACTCTGAGGATGGTGCCGAATAGCACCGAAACAGCTGTAAGCCGCACATGCTTACATAATTAACACGAGTAAGATCGCCATTTAATCAATTATTTATATTCAAGTGTTAAAAGTAGTGTACGAAAGATTCAACATGGAATATATTTTGTGCTTAATTATTGGAAAGGTTACAGTTTTAACATTGTATTAATGTATTTCTTGCACCAAAATTATTATAAGCTAAAAAAATACTGAAATTATTACAAAGGTCACGTTTTTTATATTGTATTAAGAACGTAATGTGCACATAGCGCATAGGATTATTATTAGGATTATTAGATTATTATTATTATTATTATTATTATTATTATTATTATTATTATTATTATTATTATTATTATTCAGACTTTGTAACCAACAGGAGACAACGGAGTAGGTGATCCCTTTAATTTTAGGCTAAACTACCTAGGTGATTAAGGAGTTAGGCACAACTTACAGAAGTAAAATTTTCGAAATATTCAACATTTTTTTCTCAATTACTGTAACTTGTGCAATAATGAAAATTAGTATGTGCAAAACACTGCCCTTCTGCTATATAAAAAAAATATTTTTACGATTTAAAAAAAATATTTACATTTTTGTTTTTAAAAGCGTTTCCCACATAACTCAAAAACTATCCAACATTCTGTCATCAAATATTTTGTATATTTATGCATGTCATATCTACAATATGATGTAAGATCTCTTCTCTGCCTTTGATAGATTGTCTGATAAAAAAAAAATTGTTTAAAAAATAATCAAATATCAGTTCTTTATCCTAACACAAAATAAAAAAAAATGTTCTTTATTGAGGAATGTAGTTGAAAGAGCATGATATTTTAAACACGAGTTTCAGCAATAAAATAAAACAGAGAGAACATGAAAAAGTTAACAAGTTTAAGAGTTATGAGGGAAACGCTTCATCACTGCACAGTAAACTGCCACTATTTTGAATTTTGAAAAAAAAATATATATACCTATAAATAATTTTTTAAAATCGTAATAATGTTTTATTTTCATATACCAGAAGGATAGTGTTTTACACCAGAGGTCTGCATCGGACGTTTTCGCTCGAGCGCCAAGTAGTTCATAGCATAATCCGATAGGTAGCGCATATGCATGATGGTAAAATTATCACGAGCGATAAATCCTCGAACGGTATAAGCCGAGCGTTAGACATTCGTTCTTGTTACAGTGATGAACTGTGTAGTAACATCATAGATGTTTATCATTTCAAAAATTTGCAGTGTTTAACTAACCTCTCCATAGTACAACTAGAAAACTTGCTTTAAAATATAATATAAATGTTGTAGGTAAATGTTTTTTTTCCTCCCCCACACAGGAGTGATTTTGTTTTTGCCATATCTGATAGATGTTATTGGATGTAAATGTAATTGTTATAAACGGAGAACACAATCACGATAATGCAAGACATGTATCAAGTTTTCTAGTAATAATAATAATAATAATAATAATAATAATAATAATAATAATAATAATCTCTAATAATTAGTGTATCAATCTTTGCGTCTGTAACAGTTGTGCAGCATGATTATTTGTTTTATTATATTTTCTGCAACGTTATCTCTGTACTAATATTGTTATTAATCTACTGCTATATAATATTTTGTAAAACGTTTCTACATTGTCGCAGCATATAGGCGGAACACTATGTATGGACCTATCATATTATATATGTGGTAAATCAAATATTGAATAATTATTAATTAGCAATAATAACTGTATATCCAAGTTTTTCATACTATTTTATTTATAACTTCGTGTTCCTGTTTTGGTACGTTCCATTGACTGTTCCATTAAACGTTTGTCATAAACGCAGAAAATAAAACCTTATTTTTACCGTGTGAGCAAAACATATGTGTATCTTATCTGTCGCCTTCCTTACAAGATAAGACATATCGGTGAGATGACCTTGTACTGTGTTTCTATTTATTACGAGCGTATCACGACCGATTGTATCTCACTCGAGGGTGCGACACTCGACCGAGTTCAAGCGAGCGATTTAACTCCAATGCAGCACTCTGTTTTACACATACCAATTTTCGTTATTGTACAAGGCACAGTAATGAGGGAAAAAAATGTTGAATATATCCAAAAATGTTACTGCTGTAAGCTGTACCTAACCCCTTAAATCTATAAAATGGTTATGAATAGTTTCACACATTTCTGGAAGTTCAAACACAATTTTCTTTTACTTTCTAGATTGTAAAATTAATTAACATCTTGGCACAGTGAATAGCAAGAGAGAATCGTTGTTCATTATTTATTTAATTTACATATGCTGCATTAATAATTTGTGAAACTGCACACATATTACTTAAATGTAATATTCATTCTCTACCGTAAATTTTATCACTAGATGAGATGTCAGTTTTATGAATCCTACGGAACTGGGTCAACAGAAATATCTTGAAATGTTAGCAAGTTTCTCTGTCAATTAGTTCGTAACAGAGCAAAGTGTAATTATATCCCGAGATAGTTAAATCTTGAAGTCCTGTGTTCGAGGAGATTTAATTAAGTTATTTCCCTTAGAGCAATGATATTATCCGACAAGTATGTAATTGACTAGACCAATTAGCGAAATCAGCCCTTGTACCTGCACGAACTTAATGCCCCGCGCATTTATATAATTACAATAACTCAAGATACGACAGTTTCACGATAAAAACGAAATTATGATTTACAGTCGGCTAATTACAAAGATAGGTCATTTCAGACTCGATCATCACCTGTTCCATCGCTTGAACACTTTATAAGGAGTACGAGTAACTAGAGACTGTACGATTGTGGATTTTACTTAGGGCAGTGATAAGCGATATTTATATTCTCTAAACTTCTCGGAAAACTTTGACGCAAACTTAGTCTTCTGTAACGAGTATTGCAGTTCTAATGAATTGACATCAGAATATGTATGTGATAAAGACTGAAAAAGGAAGACACGGTTATTTTGACCTTGAAAATATGGCTGGACGAATAGGAAAAAGTAATTCGCCTAATTTTAATAATAAGAAGAGGATGAGTAAAGAAAAATAGGGAGACATTTCTGTGTTAAGAAAACTCTTATATCAGTGATGTCAAAGCAAGCGCATTTTTCTGACCTTGACGTCGTGCGCGGGCATCAAGAGCTGGGTTTGGAAGGAGGAATAAGCAGCCTGTTGGATTAAGAAAACAGTGGTGCACAAATTTCAAACGGAACGTTAAATTTTATGTCGTTATTTTTATATGACTTATTTCTGTTTGATATTATCTATATTGTCTGTAAAACAAAAGTACTAATACCAATTTCTTAATATTGCAGTTGTGTTTTAAACGTTAATAACATAATAAAGAGTTATGAAGGAACATTCACGTAAATTCCATAATAACTACAACTATATTGTACTAAATATATGAAACACATCATTCATAAAGAAAATGATATCCCAAAAAACGAGATTTAGTATGACATGATAAGTTGAAATTGATATTGATGGTATCTTTAGCCTTATAAAAGTAATCAATGAACTAATCAAAACAATATTACAATACAAAGCAAAGTTACCTAGGTACTGTATATGTTTTAAGCGTAACTAATATTCTATAACAAAACACTTATCGCATTATGCTTTTAAGTTGATATTGGTGAGCAACTTCCTATCATCAGAATATTAAATTATTTTCTCGAAATCTGCTAAAGCTATAGAGCTGAGATTTTTACAACACATGGGCACGTATCTTTTGCTTATGATGTAACAGCAGTTGCTTTGTTAATTCATTTTCTTACAAACAATTTTCATGCGAATATTTTCAAAATTTGTAATACACTACCTTCAGTAATACGTATTTACGGTATATTAGACTTACGAAAACTTTTTTCACTACCTGTAAGACTACTAAATAAATAGGCGTGTATCTGAAAATTTCACTTCTCTGTAAAAAAGTTGAGAAAATATTCCTTTTGAATAAAAAAAAAACAAACTTGTGAAAAATGAACATTAAAATTAAAACTTACATTCTTATAATGCACTTATACTTCCCAGACAAATCTAAATATAAACATGGATACAGTTTTAATAAGTTCTCTTCCCATTATCCATTGAATCAGTGCTGGCCATCCCTGAATATAGCTCGACCAAGCGGCATATACCACCTCTTTCGTCTGTCTCTTTCCTTTCCGCTGTAAAGCGCTCAGGCTGTCCTGTGCTCTAAAGCGCGCGCTTGCTCCTGTGGGCATCAATTGACGTGACTGTCTTATGTGATTAATTTATACTAGCTGTTTCACAAAGAATTTTCCATGTATCTGGGTGTCAGACAAAAAGAAAATGAGATAGGTTGAAAATTAAATTTCTTAGAAATACTAAGGGGAATTGCACGTGGATGCATGGAAAAATAAATAATAAATTTGATAATATTTAAACTGAAGTTCCAAAAAATTGCAGCTGTAATTTGATTGAAATTCTAAAACTTTGTAGTTGATTGTTTAGGAATATTTTAAGGGGTGAGGCATAATTTCTGAGTGCATAATTTTTTTCTTTACTCATTGGTGCATCAGCGTGAGAAAATATTTTTAAGTTGCAGACGATTTAGCTCTGGTGACATCCACAGAAGATGAATTACAACGTTTAATTTTTAATTTTAACAAAATTGGAATTGAAAATGATATGAAAATCAATAAAGAAAAATTTGCAATTCATTTTATATTTCAGATGTATCTACTAATGTCATAAAGTAATGTATATAAATTTCAATCAAAGACACAACTATCTGCAAATGTTTATTTGCTACATGAATATATGGTATATAAACGTTTTCGCCTTGTGGGGCATCATCAGATATATTAAAATTATGTGATCTGAACTTAGATTAAATTAAATTTAAGAAAGCAAATATGAGCAGTGTTTAATGCATGGTGATAAAATTTCATGAGTTATATGTATACTAATTGTAACAAGAAATAAAATAAAATGATGAATTTCAATGTAGTGTAAATTAAAATTGATTAAAATTGAAATTGTGTGTACATATAACTCATGTTACATTATAGTACATATTTATCAAATAATATTATGCAAAATTATGATCCATGTTAAAATCAAATGAATAAATGGATAAAATCTTGGGTTAAAAGTTTTCAATGTTTAGAAATTTAATGTACACACAATTTCAATTTTAATCAATTTGAATTTACACTACATTGAAATTCATCATTTTATCTTATTTCTTGTTACAATTAGTATACATATAACTCATGAAATTTTATCACCATGTATTACACACTGCTCATATTTGCTTTCTTAAATTTAATTTAATCTAAGTTCAGATCATATAATTTTAATATATCTGATGATGCCCCACAAGGCGAAAACGTTTATATACCATATATTCATGTAGGAAATAAACATTTGCAGATAGTTGTGTCTTTGATTGAAATTTATATACATTATTTTATGAAATAAAGAAAAAGCAAAAATTATCGCCTTCTGCGGAAAATACCCTGTGCCTAGCAAAATATGTTTAGAGTAAAAAATATTAGAAAGAGTAAATTATTTTGCATATCTCGGATCACATCATCTTTTTTTGATGAAGTAGACATTTAATAGAAAATTTCTAAATACGCCAAAACAATGGGAATAATTAACAACATTATGAAACCTTCCCTAGTACAAAGGCATACTCGAATTTGCCTATACTCGTACAAGACCTTGGCGAGACCTTTGCAACGGCAGTGAGTCATGGACATTGAGGAAGAAAGACGACAGCAGAATAACGGCCAATGAAATGAAATTTATGAGATATGCAGCGGGATATACGAAATGGGATCACAAACGCAATAAAGATGTAATGGAAGAATTACAATTATAACCTGATATTAATTACGTAAAACATTATTGGAACAACTGGATAAATCTAATATGGATTTCCCCACGAGTGTACACATATTATATTACAGGAATCGTGTTTCTCTCAATATGCAATTTGATTTGAAAATATAGAATTGATATTCTATCCTACGTGAATGACTATGAATTTCCATATCGTACTTTACTAAGCTCTTGATATTTTAAAACTCATTTTCCAGTGAAGCACTCAAATCAAACGCAGTTCAGCAAATTTTATAAATTAAACATCAGTTAAAACCAATTTGGATTATAGTTGCATGAGTGAAGAACTCATCGTTTAGTTGATACGAAAATGAATTTTTTATCGATTTGCTTAACAGTGTTATATAATATATATTTTTTTCGTTTGACTACTCATTTATAACACGTGATTCTCCGAAGCAATTTATTCGACAATTCTTTCAACAGATGTGAATATATGCTATATTTATTGCATTTCATGGTGAAATGCTTTAAGAGGGGGGTATCATGTGTTTTATTGGCAGGAATTAATAGCCGTAAATACATCTGCATTTATACAATATGTGCGAAAACAACTTCCATTTATGAATAATAGTTTTTAATGTGGAAATACTAGTTATGTATAGAAATAATAGGTAATAGTAATTATTATTATTTATTATTTTGAATTTATAAAACAGTTATATTACCGGTTGTTCTGTGTGGCTGTGAAACTTAGACTCTCACTTTGAGAAAGGAACAGAGGTTAAGGGTGTTTGAGAATAAGGTTCTTAGGAAAATGTTTAGGGCTAAGAGGGATGAAGTTACAGGAGAATGGAGAAAGTTACACAACGCAGAGCTGCACGCAATGTATTCTTCACCTGACATAATTAGGAACATTAAATCCAAACGTTTGAGATGGGCAGGGCATGTAGCACGTATGGGCGAATCCAGAAATGCATATAGAGTGTGGTTTTCTGTTAACGAACAGTGTCGTATATTATGCAAATCAAGCTTTCAGGTATAACTCCCTGTGAAGTTGATTTGAAAACCACAATTTAAGTCACACAGAGTTAGTGTGCACTCAAAGTTGGTAGCTTGACGGTTGTCAGCCCACTTCGAGGTCTGAGGATATAGAGGGAAAAATTGGATCGGTGTCTGGTAGCGTTCCCGGATAGCTCAGTTGGTAGAGCGTTGGTACGTTTAACCAAAGGTCCCGGGTTCGATGCCCGGCCCCGGAACAGTTTTTCCCTCGAAATTATTCGTGAAATATCTAATTCACATAATTACATTTACAATAGCTCTCTCTTTCACTTCACATTTGTACTTCCTAAATTTACTGATGTGTCTATTTCGTCTTTTCTTTTTTGATGTTTCTCTTCTTCCTCCTTTTCTTGATTTCTCTATGTATTCTTTTCTTATTTTGTATTTTACGTATTTCTCCATTTCTTGATTATTCTACATCTTCTATCTCTTTTCATTTTTACTTTCTTTTTGCGTTTCCTGATTTCGCTATTCCTTATTTTATTTTTTTCATTTTTCTTTATTCTCACATTTCTTTATTTCTTGATTCCTTTCTTTCTCAATTTCTTAATTTTTACATTTATGGGGTAGTTTGAAAGGCAAGGTGTTTCGCACGAATCCGCACTCATTAGAGAGACTCCAGGCTAATATTGATCATGAAATAAGACGCATTTCAGTTGATGAGCTTAGCCGAGTGAGTGGCAACATATTCAAGCGATATCAAGTTTGTATACTAGCGGAAGGACGACACTTTCAACATCTACTGTATGGCAGACTTCATAATCCATTTCTGCTTCCGCCGATGTAGGCAGCATTTTACCGGTGGATGCTCGACCTGTCACCTGGGAGCCTAGACCCCGCGCTACGACAGCCATATACAGAGTGGAAGTGAAAGAACCCTGCAGATTTTCAGAGCGAATTCTGTATCGTTTCCTTTTTGAACTAGAACGTCGATATAAGGATTCCAGTCCATTTTCTTATGCCAATGTTGACTTTGTTTATCTTTTATTAGTAAGAAGAAACCATATCGCAAGCAATCGTAATGGGACATAATCGTCTACGAAGCACTCTTGATAGTAGTACTATACCACAAATAAAATTGAATGGGTTTATTGTTAAATACAGTGAAACAATTAAACATCTTGGCATTTTTATGGATAGCGATCTAAATTGGAATACTCAAGTAACACACATTTGCAAAAAAAAATATTTTCTCAACTTCACTCCTTGTTCCATATGAAAGAATTTTTACCACTTAGTCTAAAAAATAATCTTATTCAGACGCTAGTAATGCCCCATTTTGATTATTGCGATTCCTTGCTAACTAATGTAAGTTCACTCTTAGCTGAGAGACTACAACGTGTTCATAATGTGTGCATACGATTCATCTGCAATACTCGTAAATTTGACCATAGAAGACCTTCCCTCCAGTAACTTTCATGGGTGCGTCTGAAGGAACGAAGAACAATACATTCACTGTCTCTTCTGTTTAGAATCATGCATATTTCTACTCCGAATTATCTGTTATCGCGCTTTCAATTTCTTACAACTCTTCGAAACCGACATCAAGCACTTCTTTCTATCCCTCATCATAGAACGTCTTTATACTCATCTTCCTATACTGTAGAAATACCTCGCCTCTGGAAGTCGTTACCTAATGACGTCAGGGACTGCCGGACTTTATCACAATTCAAAATTAAATTGGAAAATTTTGTCTTAGTTAATGTTTTTTTAGGTATTGCTAGAAGTGTTGATTTGTGTTTTTTCTTCTTCTTTTTTAATCTAGATTAAAATTGCAAGTCTTGTTTATGTTAGTTAATTAATTAGGATACAATTAATTATGATACTTAATCACTCATTTAAAGTTTGTGTGACTGCAACCTGTGTATATTTTTGTGTGGCTTTACTTTGTTTATAGTGTTTTTCTCTCTCTCTTTATTTCATGTGTAGCTTTACTTTGTATATAGTGTATTTTTTTCTGTTTATTTCCATTATTGTATTTGTATTTCTGGTGTTGTGGAAGAGAAGGCCTGATGACCTTAACTACACCAGAATAAATAAATAAATAATAAGTAAATAAATATGCACCTAGTGGCTTTAATTTAGCACGGAATTTCACTGTTACTAACTCATAACTCTTCATGCGTTGAGAAAGTCTAGAGCGAAAATATCATGAGGAAATTTACGGACGATAAGAATCGTTAGATCGTCCTGTTTCTTCTCACTGAATTCATTTTCAGTTGAACTGAAGATGTGATAATGTTCTGCTAAGTCATGCAAACGTTAAAATACACAATCTTTGCCATATGTAATGGCCATAATATATCCATTTTATGGGTCGTGAATGTGTATTTGCTATCTTACGTACATACATAGTATTCTATCAAATGACAGATTTTTCACTGCAAACCCAGAATTATCCAATCTTTCCTATTTCCTGCTTCCCCCTCACAAGCAAACATTCTCATTGGGAGCAGATAAAAAAGTTAAGTATTTTTTTCTTCCACCGTGTTAATAATGTCGAAATAAGTGCTTATACAAATTTTGGCTACTCGACAGCAATTACGAGGTCGTTCAGAAAGTGATTTTCCCTGGGGCCGTTTACAGAAAAAAGCACAATTTCATGGGAAGATTTATTCAAATAGACACATCAATTTTTGCGCTATTTTTCAGCATGTTCCTAACTGAAATTGAGACATTTGTCAACCATGGGATCAATTTTTGTATCCTTGTGTCGTAGAAGTCTGTCGCCTGGTATCCGAACCGGTATGACAAATGTCTCATTTCTGGTGGGGAATATGTTGAAGGATAGCGCAACAATTGCTGTGTCTGTTCCAATAAATTAATCTATTATGTGAGGATCTCACCGTCTTCATTGAATAATCAATGATTATATGTAGTCATACATGTAGATATCTATTATTGGAGAAAAATACCTTTCAGCACCGAGAATCGAGCCCAGGACTTCTCAACTTTGCGCGCTGAGCGCTCTTTCCATCTGAGCTATGCCGAGACCCGATTCATGGCGCCGGCCGAACTCTCCTCGTTTGTATCACCAATGGCATTTTAGACATATAAGTCATGTATGTAGAAGTGCATATTTAAGGGGAGAGGATGGTATTTTTTGGTGAAAAATGAGTAAATTAAAAGAAATCTTTAAAATACTCTGTGATATGTGTGGAATGCATAGCATAACATTTTGTGGGTATTTGTGCCCTTATCGGATGTTTAGTCGCCATTTTTAAACTTCCTATGTTATGGATTTTTAAACCACTCTCCCACTTTTATTGTTGTTTCCGGTAAATTAAATTTTCAAAAATTTTTGTTTCTTTAAAATAGCCTTTGATATACAGTATGTGGAATGCATTGCATAACATTTTGTGGGTATTTGTGCCCTTATCGGATGTTGAGACGTCATTTTTAAACTTCCTGCGCTATGGATTTTAAATCAAACGCCCGTTTTATCGGTTTCCAGTAACTTCATTTTTTTTCTACATTGCCAGACAAAAATGGATATAATTTCTGAACTATTAAAGATACATGTATGAAATTTAGAACACACATTCTTTAGATTATTAGGAAACTTTTCTCTGTAACAGAATTTAGTTAATTGATTTCATTTTAAAAATACGTCCGTTTGTTTACAAGAAAGGAAATCAGAAAATTGTTATTAAATTTTAATTGTTTATTTTACAAACGTAGGGACATAATATCAAAATTATGTTACAGACAGTTTGTAGAACATGCTTTTGCAAATACATTGCAAAAACTGTTTGAATCTATCTTTAAAAACGGTTTAGCTATATCGGTTTTAGTACAATCCTCCATTGGGTATATTTTTTTCAAATCTGGACCCCCAAATACTTTTTTTTTTCAAAATATTTTTATTTGGTTGAGTTGCCACAGCTATGAGCGCTCTATATACAAAAAATTAATATTTTACACCAAATAGGAAAAAAGTTTTAAAAATACCAACCTTTCCCCTTAAATGACTTTATGGCAATTTTCGACAACAATTTTTTTTTAATTACTGTTAACTTTGATAAATACTTTATATTCATATATCAGAACCTCGCCATCTTCACTGACTATAGTCATACATGTAGATGTCTATTATTGGCGATCCTGGTAACTTAAAAGATATTATTTCATTTTCAGATATCACTGCACACCCATTTCCATCATTTGATTTAGAACAATCAATATAAATTGCGATGTGGTTAGTGTATAAATTCAGATCGGTGTAGTCATCAATTGGCTGCTCTCCTGATCTGAAGGAAATCATCAAAGAGCCAATTGGCTATTACTGTTCCGACGATTAAATCCTACGCTTTCGAATCATCAAACAGCCAAATTGGCTATTACCGTTTCGTTGCCTAGACTTCGATCACTTCAACTCTTAGTCGGTTCATCCCCTCTTGGTCAGTTCGCTGTGTTCCCCCACCCTTTTTCCCCATATGTTGTAGCTAATAAGTTAGTCCATTTTCGACTTTTCCCTCCTCGAAATTTTCTGTAGTTCCTTCAGTGGAGCAGCGAAACCTGAAGTGAGACAAGTGGCTAACAGGCTTGGAGCTCACATATTCAGTTTTTTTTTCATTTTCACGTACTTTTAAAGCTTCTCCTCCAATTTCCCTTTTCATTCATTCATTCATTCATTCATTCATTCATTCATTCATTCATTCATTCATTCATTCATTCATTCATTCATTCATTCATTCATTCATTCCTGCGTCACTCCCAGGTTTTGATATTGACGTCTCACCTCAACTCAACTCTATGTATGAATTCCTGATCTCATTATACAAACATAAGTATTCAATTTGTAAACATTTCTGAGTACACTTTTCACGATAAAGACTTTCGTGGTTCGAATCCTGCCTGGGAAGGAAGCTTCTTTTTGTTCCTTATTCAAATTTGTTCCCAATACTTTTCGATTGCAGCGATATTTTACTACTTAATTAACTTATTATTCCCAGAACATGAATTTTACCAGTAATCTAAACGTATTGGGAATAAATTTGAATAAGGAACAAAAAAAAAAGTTTCCTTCCCAGGCAGGATTCGAACCACGAAAGGCTTAGTTACCAGTCTATCGTGCTCTGGAGTGAACAAGGCTCTGAAATCAGCTACAAGGATTTGTCCGGTTTTTTTGCCACTACTGTAAATAACTCTCATTTTTCTCTGATCCATACATTCGCTTTCAGAATTTTTGGAGACCATCCATAATTGAAGGGTTCAGAACCATAGTGGGCCAAGCGCCATTTACTAAAACTGTAGAAAAAAGGGTTAAAATGAAGTTATTACCATAATTCAATGGAAAAATATAGCAAGTAATCTAAAGTGTACACTTACTTACTTATTTACTTACTTACTTACTTACTTACTTAGTTACTTACTTACTGGCTTTTAAGGAACCCGGAGGTTCATTGCCGCCCTCACATAAGCCCGCCATTGGTCCCTATCCTGAGATAGATTAATCCAGTCTCTATCATCATATCCCACCTCCCTCAAATCCATTTTAATATTATCTTCCCATCTACGTCTCGGTCTCCTCAAAGGTCTTTTTCCCTTCGGTCTCCCAACTAACACTCTATATGCATTTCTAAATTTGCCCATACGTGCTACATGCCCTGCCCATCTCAAACGTCTGGATTTAATGTTCCTAATTATGTCAGGTGAGGAATACATGCAGTTCTGTGTTGTATAACTTTCTCCATTCTCCTGTAACTTCATCCCTCTTACCCCCAAATATTTTCCTAAGCACCTTATTCTCAAACACCCTTAACCTTCGTTCCTATCTCAAAGTGAGAGTCCAAGTTTCACAACCATAAAGAACAACCAGTAATATAACTGTTTTATAAATTCTAATTTTCAGATTTTTTGACAGCAGACTGGATGATAAAAGCTTCTCAACCGAATAATAACAGGCATTTCCTATATTTATTCTGTGTTTAATTTCCTCCCGAGTATCATTTATATTTGTTACTGTTGCTCCCAGGTATTTTAATTTTTCCACCTCTTTAAATGCTAAACTTCCAATTTGTATATAAAGTATACACATTAAAAGTAAATGATATGTCAATCTTCATTGAACTATGATATTCACTTAACTTTAACCCTTGCTTTCTCAGTTTTTAATAAATGGCGCTTGGCCCACTATGGCCCTGAACCCTTCAATTTCTCTTGATATCTACGTGGAGCTAGAATTAGCGCAACTCCTTCGTCATAACATTCGGCAGTGTAAAGACACTCTGAGAAGTTTGAGTAGAGAGAGACGACGCGGAGGACGGATGGTGGGGGTCACATAAGAGATTGTGAGATTATAGAATCTGTAACTTGTGCTCTCTCGTTTCCTGCTGTGCAAGAAGTTGCTTGTGAATGGATGAAGGCGCCGGAACATCTTCTATAGAACTATATCTGTTGGTATTGAGATGACGACAAGAATTGTCAGGCCGGCGTAGTAAGATTGTCACATCTACAGCTATTCCTGGCAGTGTCATATTGTCGGACAGCATAACGGCGTGACCTTGTCATTGCGTTGCAGGAAGAATAAATTCCTATGACATGTTCGTTGTATGCGAGTACTGACGTGAGACGAAAATCTATAGGCTATATATAATTTGAACTGGTAATGGAAATTACGGGACAACGGCTGAACGGATTTTAATAAATGACCCCTCATTTTGAAGCTTGGAACACAAATTTTTTCAGAAAAATAGCAGTTTTCAGTGAAAAGTCAGTTTTCCTACATAATTTTCCTATTTTCCAAAATCCATCTTCCGTCAGTTTTGATAACTAATTGCATTTCAAAATAAAACAAAACACACACTACGATAAACAATAGGCTATTACACGAAGGCCATGACCTGCAGGATTGCTGACATATTTAGAGTTCAAATTGAATTGGCTATTAAAAGCTTCAAGACTTATTAAAAATAATTTACAGGTCTGATTCTGCGGTGTGTAATTTTATGAGTACGGCTGTGTATAGGATATTAAAATCTACAAAACTTGAGGTGGTTTGATGATATTATTACCATTAGAAATTAATTGTTATTATAGTTAATGCCATGATGTTAATACATAAACTACAAAACTTGCGTAAGATAATAATATTGTTATTAAAAATCAAATATTTTATAGTTATTAATCAAATGGGGTTGGGTCTTTTTCTTATATTTAATGGCGGTGTGGTGTAGATTCAGTATTCGCTCGAGAGAGCGCAAAAATTACAATTCCTAAGGAAAGACGATACTGTAAAAATAAGAGGCCTAGAAAATTTTGTAGTCTCCTGATCATTTCAGCAAGACCTCTTAGCAGGATAAAATGATTTTATCTTCTACATTTCAAGCTCTACATGCAGCAGGTATACCAAGATGCTATGTCTACTGTACGAAAGCATAGCAAACCTGACTTCCTTTAATTTTTGCCTACAATCCACAATGACCTGAAATACCTATTGCTTTACTTCCACATGGAAAACCCACTGATAGTCCTGAAATTTTTACATGCGTTTTCGCGTTGAAACTCAAAACCTGAAGGTGAATAGGTTCAAGAAAAAGTATTTGACATAAAAAACCATTCAGAGGGAGTATGTCTTATTATTATGGAAGCAAATAATTTTCAAAATATCTGGCATTTTTCATTGAAAATAAATCTGAAAAATTTTTATTTGAACGTCTAAAGAACTTAGTTTGCAGCATTTGCTGCACAAGCCACTAGTAAGAGTATAAGTGTAACATTTTTGTAACATTTGAACTGTAAAAATTGCCTTCCACGACCAAATTTTATGCAATAACTTTCTGCAATAAAAACACACGTTACACTAGCTTTTTACAATGTTCTATATGGCCATGTAGTGTTGATTCCTAAGCAATAAGAAAATACTTTACTCGGAGCAATTAAAACGAGATTATTTGCAGAAACAGCACGTCACAGAATTCAAGAAAACGATAGAAATTAGGAAATTTAGAAGTGCTGAATTAATAAAATAAAAATGTGCAGCAATTTATAAAACAGAGTAGACCAGGGTAATTGTAAACACTTTTCACTGACTTCAAATATATTTCAACATTACACAACCCTCAGTAACGGTATGCATGACAAAGTAACATTGTGTTATTTTTATATCTTATCCCTGAAAATGGGTTTAAAATAATAAGGTTGACTTTTTTTCATCTTTTAATTGATAGTTTATATTTACCCCACCTGTTTACATTTACCCCTTTGAGAGGGGGCAAATGTAAACACCAATTTTCGCACGGGCTATCAGACACTGAACATTTTTTGTTCTGTTTCAGAAGAAAGAGCTGTACTTCCAAGTCCAATTTTGGTCACTGGTACATTTCGTCCCTTTAATCTATGATATATGACGGATATAGGAAGTCAGTACCTCTCCTGAGCTTCAGGATAACTGTAGTTACTATTTTCCACATCTGTGACAGCCCTCTCTAAATCCTCTACACTGTAGAGTCTACAGTGTAGTTGGGTGGGGGTCTCTTTGATTCTGAAAAGTACGAAATGTAACCATAGTAAAACATGTTTACAATTACTCCCAAGCAATTAAAACTATGGGGCAAATGTAAACACGTCATAATTTAAGGAACTCAGGTTATGAGAAATCTCAAAACCATTGTAATATATGTTAACTGCTATACATTACTTATAAAAACAACATTCTCTTAAAAAATAACACTATACGTCGACTTATAATGCCGAAAATGAGGGTGAAGCAAAATCCTTTCTCAACTTTTTTTGTAGACTCTTACAAAACATTCGTTCACAACTAAGCAGTTACTCCTATTTAGCGCCAAAACTGCTTCGTAGATTAGCCAATATGTTAATTTAAATATTCCCCCGAACTGAAGTTTTTATATTGACAGTTTTGTATTTCTCACAGCATTTGTTTACAGTTACCCCCTGTTTACAATTACCCTCATCGACCCTATACAGAGTGTACTTAAATTCAATACTCATACTTCTAGCGGTGATACAAGAGACCAAAACAAACGTTTTTTTTAATGACCATGGGTCCGAAACCAAATATTGAACAACAAAAGCAGAAACTTAACTATACTGTACTGTAAGAAATAAAGAATATAGTTGTAACGTTACTTATGACACTTATTCCTCAAAACCATTTCAATTTGTACTCATTTACAAAAACTGTTACAAAATTACAGCCTCCTAAGTCAATACAAACTCTGCAACGACATGTCATTGCCTGTCGTACATGTTCAAAGACTCCAGCCATGTGCTGTAGAGTCTCAGCAGTTTGAAGCACTCGAGCGACGAGCTCTTCCTTCGATTTAATTGGAGTCTTGTACACCAGATTCTTCAAGTGCCTCCACACATCGAGACTTTGGACTGTCCGCTCTCCAGACTTGACAAACCTAGACTTACCTTAGTAAGCACTGTAGTAATGATTTTCAGATAAATCAATATTCAATATAATATAACATAAATATTTATTTTGTTATTCATTCTAAATTACTTATCGATGTTTTAAAAAACATCAATAAAATTTATAAATATAAATATTCATTGAAGTTAACGTTAAAATAATGTTAACGTTTTCGCCCATTGGCATCTTCAGGCACTTAATCAAACAATATCGTGTAATACATTAATTTACAGTTAATGGAATGACTGTTGAATATATGCATTGTGTACACATGATTTTAATATGTTACTTTTAAGATTGATTAATGTATATATTCTACAGTCATTGCATTTACTGTAAATTAATATTTTACATGAATAATTAGCCCTGTTACATAGCCAGAAATTTAGTAACGCAAATTATTGTAATAATTGCTGCCTTTATTCGCTGCATGTGCATGTACTGTACATCCCTGATGCCTACGTTACGATGTTATAAGGGTGTTTAAAAAATACGGGGCATAATTTCAGGTATGTATTTCCCACATGTAGACAATCAAAATAGTTCATTACAACATGTGTCCGGAAATGCTTTATTCCCGAGTTATATGGCCTTCACAACATTGAAATTCACCGAAACGTTTTTCTTTCCGCAGGTCTTTGCCGTCAAAGGAGACATTAAGAGGGCACTCTGACAGTTCATTCCGAGGCGAAGGTTACATTCAGTGTTGTGTAGGCGTTAGACTGTGCGACATGTATTCAAATCAAGAGCTGGCAGAGATACACTTCATGTACGGTAAGGCGGACGGCAATGCTGCGCTGGCTCGTCGTTTGTACCAGGAGAGGTACCCACAGCGACAATGTCCAGATCGGAAGACATTTGTACGTCTCCATTACCGTCTGTGCGAGTATGGAAAATTTAACTCTCCTGGTTTGGGAAGGGGACGACCAAGACCAACTCCAGAAGTACAGGAGGAGATTCTGGAGGCTGTGAACATGACTCCTTCTATCAGCACACGAAGGGTAGCGTTGCAAGTCAATGTTCCTCATACGACTGTCTGGAGACTGTTGAAAGAGTATCAATTGTATCCTTATCATATCTGAGGGCATTCGCAATACTCCTGGAGTTTGGGATCGTGTTCGCAGGTCAATGAGACATCGATATGAGGTCTGTATTCAAGGAGGATGTGGACATTTTGAACATCTTCTGTAATGACAACGACCTGCGGAAAGAAAAACGTTCCGGTGAATTTCAATGTTGTGAAGGCCATAACTCGGAAATGAAGCATTTCCGGACACATGTTGTAATGAACTGTTTTGATAGTCTACATATGGGAAATACATACCTGAAATTATGCCCCGTATTTTTTAAACACCCTGTATAGTGGATGCGCTATGGGCTCGTGATCAAGGTCGAGCTCTTCTATCGTGATTAGGAGCTAATATCGTCTCATCCCTGGTCTAGACCATTAACCACCGCACAGAACAGTTTACAGTTGCTAACTGATAGACGGAAAGAATACGTCTCGTCCCAGCAAGACGGGAAGTTTAAATACAGATGTAACTGACCACAGGATGCCTGGGAGGGTAGCGTTGATGTGATGATGATTGTTAAGCGGAAATTACGTGGTAATTTTCATTTTTCTGTCTAATCTTAAATGTCTTTGTAAATTAACATTAACACTCATTTCCTTCATATTTCATGAGGTGTAATTTTTATTTAATAACATTTTTAGTAGTTGTAATTATTATATAATACCTGCGGTTAAGAAGCAGCTTTGAGGCTACATGGAAGCTAATGTTATGTGTTACAATGTTCCCTGAATAAGGCTGTTTATCCATCGTCTGTTGACGTCCTGGTTTACCGTTAGTCAGGAATATACAGAGCGGCCCAGTTAACTCTTTCACCTCCGATGGCGTGTGAAATATATACAGGATGTAAGAGCTGTAAGTGCCATTATTTTACTGATGATTGTTCATGTCATAAGGAAGAAAAAATGTTGTCAATTTTTTTTTTATAATTGCAATATTTAACTAATTATTAAAGTTTACAATATTAGGAGTTTGGCAACATTGCAGGTTGGGAGGAGGGAGTTTACAAGTACACGGTACAGCTCAAGCGGATACAGAATTCCGGTACAAAACAGATGATCTGTTGTAATACAGGGGCGGATCGTTGTTTACATAAAACGAACAGCAAATACAAAACTTTCGATCTCATTAATAGACCTTTATGGTAAATTTCCATTTTATTTAATAATATTGGCAATATTGGTCCATTTTATATTATACGTCTAAAAAATAAACAATGGTTTACTGCACAAAATCACACGAACTTTTTTAAATGCAATATTTTAATCTCTTCCGCTTCCATAAAGCATTACCATTTTAAAAGAAATTTCTGTTTGTGTGATTTTCGAAACGAGGTAGGAAACTCCTAGTTTCTAATAATCGTTGAGAAACCGCTACAAAAGTTCGCCAATTAGGTAACCTTCATTGAGGAAAACGTTGACGGTACATCTTCTTGCCTCACTTGAATTACGACGACTTTCTCCACAAATTAATAAACTGTGAATGACATTGTAAGTTGTTTATCGAATCTGGTACCGAACTGTCATCCGCTCGGCAGTAGACCTATGGACAGTGAGCTTGAACTCAGCTGACTCGTACTTACGTCTGTGCAGAGTACTGCCTGCTGAACACGTTGCCACGTCTCTCACGCCAGAATATTAACAAATTTAAGCATGCAATTTTATTTAATTTCACGAAAACTTAATATAACACACAAATATGTATTCAAACTAATATAAACTCTTTGCTAGATATACCTACTGGTGTGATTATTTTCGTAATTTTACTAACGATATAAGCAGTAGCCTATAACGCGAATAAAATAAGAGAAGAAATATTTTTTTTTCTGGGAAAACTATCAAGTTTTGACCCTATGTTGTATGGACATTTTTTTATACTCTAGACGGTTCCCGACGACTGTGAAAATGGCGGCACTTATACCTCTTAGACTCTGTATATTGAATTTAAACAAAATATGCCCAAAAAGTTTGTAAAAATTGCATCTAAGTGTAGAAAAACAAATAGACAACATGGAAAACTATCTTCTTTTTATGTCTGTATTTGGAAAAAAAAAAAAAAAAAAAAACGAATTATATATCTGTGAAAATCTGCGATTCGACTTGCTCAATACCACATTGCATTAGTAGAATAATGCAGTGAAATAAGATTAATATTGCAATCTGAGAAGAGAGACTTGGATAATAAGGAGGGTGTGTAATCACTTATTCTGCGCCTCGAACCGCGGTGAACGCCAGGAAAGAAGCGTCTTAAGGTATAATGAAGATCAGGGGACGGCGTTAATGCAGTGTTGATGAAGTCGCTCACCGTGATGGGGATTAAGACAAAGCTCAGCGAATGCCTGAAACAAGCGCAAGTCGGTGCGAAATACTAAGGTGAGAAGAAGCACAAGAAGTTGTTGGCACGATCAGAAGATTATGTATTCGATATCGACTCCCATATCACTGAGATCTTAACTAATCCACAGAATTTAAATCGTTTTCGGATGGTCTAGTGATTACCATGCTAGCCATTGGATTTGAGTTCCAAGGGTTCAAACTAGACTGAGAGCAATGGATTTCAAAGGTCAATATAATCCTAAGCATGGCTTCCTCCTGAAGAGAAGTAAAACCGTATTCGAATGCCGTACGTCGTAGGACGTTGTACTATTTGAAAGCGAATAATATGAGTTTTTAAGATATGTTTGGGGTATAAGAGGTTTTAAATGTATGAATAAAGAAATTATTAATGAGAGTTTCACACATAATGAATTTATATGGTATTTCCATGTCGATTTGGTGACCAATGTAGTACTAGAGAATTTAATTTGTGTTTGAGTGTCCTCAATAGTAATATCACTTAATGAGAAAAATATTTTGGAAAACGTATTATGTGTCTTTCACATGTTAAATTTTATGTTATCTTGTTACCATGTTTCGGCCTGCTATTGGCCATCATCAGAACTGGTTGTTACTGGTCTTGGCCAATAGCAAGCCAAAACATGTTAACAAGGTAACATAAAATTTAACACGTTAAAGACACATAATACGTTTTCCAAAGTGATATAGTGTTAAAAGTTGTGTAATCAAGATGTCTAGGGAAAAATATTGTGATTTTATTTAGTAACAACAATGTAATTAATTCGTCACAACAATAATTCCTTTCTACAATTCACCTTAAACGCTCTCGTCAACAATTGGATCTTCACTCAACACAGTATTCGTTATAGCACTCCACCGACGACAATGACAGTTTACTTGGACTATTACGCACAACAATGAACTGTTAATCTTAACTAATATTTACAAAGCACTATTTACAAATCAGAACTACCAGTTCTCAGTTCACAGTTCTATCTCAGTCACTCGAGTTCACAGTATCTCGAACCACAGACCTTCAGAGACAGTTCACTGTACTCGAACTCGGGTCCCTCCAACTGCGGTCCACTGCACTCGAACTCAGGTCCCTCCAACTGCGGTCCACTGCACTCGAACTCAGGCCTTCGGATGCTGACGCAGATGCGGACGCACACTCGAGTCGAACTCCGGCACACAAGTCTGGCTTGCATGCTCTGGCTTTCTCACTGACTGAATAACTGAAAAACTCGAAACTCTGTCTAGTTCGCTGGCGCCTGCTCTTTTATAGCAAAATCATAGTTGCGAGAACCTTCTACAGGTGTGTAGAGAATTATCTCGATATCTCTACATCAACAGACTTCTGGAATAGTCGAGAAGGTCGTTCCACATTCACTGCGTTAAGTAGCAGCTGCGCGCGCAGACTCGTCGCGTGACGTAATACACCCTCTCTCTTCTCTCCACCGCGCGACGTCACTCAATGTTCCGTGGAGCCTGTGCGATCTGCTTTCATGCGGGACGCTGGTCGTGAGTTCGATTCTCACGTCGCTGTCACAATATATTATAATTTGTTTAAGAGGGGAGGTACACCATTGGCCTGCAAAAGATTTATTGACGTTCATTTTTTTATATCTCAGCTACTATAAGCGGTACATGATGAAAACTTTTCATGCTTTATATACATGCATTACACTTTATGAAACCCTATTCAGAATATTAAAATAACTAAATTTATAATAATATATATAATATAATGTAATTTTTATATTGAAATTTCAAATTTTTTACAACCGTGAACATTTACATAATAAAATACTGTATACAATTAATTAAATATCTGCATGATTCTTTTACTGGAATGTTTTAAAGGCCTACATCAACAACATAGTCTAGGACAGTGATCGTCAGCATTCGCTGAAATGTGCAAAGGGTACGCGGTGCTGTTCCGTGGGCACTGTCGTGCAATAGGGAGAGATAGAGAGCATACCCACTAGCAGCTACGGAGTGCACCCTATTGCACTGCGTTTTCCGCGGGTAAGAGAGACTAGCCCCAGCGTGCTCTGTGCTGACGACCCCTGGTCTAGGATTTTTTACCTATTTCTTCAAGAAATATTTTCTTCATTATCAAACATTTTAGAAAATTTAGGTAACGATTAAGAAAAAAAATATATTTCTTTGAAGGAATAATTAAAATATTCTAGACTATGTTGTTGGTGTAGGTTTTTAAAACATTTCAGTAAAAGAATCGTGCAGATATTTAATTAATTCCATATTTTATTATGTAAATGCTTTACGTTTGTAAAAAATGTACAAATTTTATGTAATTTTTACATGCAATTATTAGCTATTTTAATATTCTGAATAGTGTTTTATGAAGTGTGATGTATATATATTAAGGGTGAAATGTTTTGTTCATTTAGCTTTTATAGTAGCTAAGATATATGAAAGGAATTCATTTCACTGAATTTTTGCAGTCCAATAGTGTAACCCCCCCCCCCCCCGCTTAAATTTGGACGAAAACATTAACCTGAAAACAAACTTCGCTACTTCACTATAACCATTTTTCATTATTCTGATTTGCAGGTTTATCTTTGGTTTTGATTATTAAAGTGTCGTATCATCTGCAAATAGCATTAAATTAGTACTTGTATTGTCAAGTAAGCCATTAAAACGATCAAGAATCAGAAAGGATCTAATATAAACCTTTGTGGCACACCACCTGTGTTCACAGTTTAAGAATATGCATCATTGTAGAAAACCGAGATCGTTCTGATAGATAAGAGTTTCTTAATTTATTCTCTAATCTGGTAACACTATATAAATGCAGTTTTGAAATAAGAATCCGATGAGATATTGAGTCAGAGGACTTAGGTAAGTCACACAGATTGATGTTTGGGCTATCCTGAGCCTCAAACCCAGAAGCAACAGAAGAGATCAGCCTGTAGAAGATTCATGTAAATGAATTCAGTTCTTATTTGCTTATCGGATAGTTATCTATCTTTTATAGTGATATAAAATAACGTTAGTGAAATGAATTTATATAATTTAGCAATCTTCTCTTTCCTATTTTGTCTTGCAATGTATAATATTCTTCTATAGAGTGTAACTTAATACTCATCGCAAGCTCCGAGGGTTCGTAGATGGGGCAAGAACAGATGTAAGTTTGATTGGAAACCCATACCCGAAGAAACACAATTTCCATGCTTCAAGCACAGTCTAGTATAAACAGTCACGAAGCTTAAGTTGTGAGGGTGCTAGGAACAATAGACTGTGCAGGTACCATTTCGCATTGTCTGTAATGAGGCGATATTAGCGATCCTAGTGGTTAGCAACTATCTATGGATGCATATTTACTACGTATTGACCTTCGTGACTGTATATACTAGACTGTGCGTCAAGCTTAAAATATTTTATTGCATGCCACAATATGGGATCACTGTATTTCTATCATTCATTTCTGTCTTATATTGTTTTTGACGTCATTACATCGTGTACTACTGGGTGTTCATTTCAAAGTGTGTAATGACGTCACTGTTGTGAGTCAGCGATTTGAAGCGAGTTTAAGCTTTTATGTCAGAGAAGTTGCCTGTTATTCAAGGCGTTCAATCTGAACTTGAGAACGTGTACGGTATAACTTGAACGTCGTAGCAACAGATAGCGGTCTGTACGGTCTGTGTGCTACCATAACCTCTTTCGAACTGTGTTTTGCGCGGGCAAGTCGTACGAAGGGTATATATTATCATCGGTTGCGTACAGCAACATTCCACAACACAAATCAAATGCTCCGTGTCCGTGTTGACCGTCGAAGTTAATGTCAACAAATGCGTAAGTAATCGTCTTAACCCTGTCCCCATGTACCGATAGTAAGAAAAAAACTCACCTCAGTACATGTTTCCAAACAGTTCACATTCCTGCCACTACCGACGTTACCGTACACGTATTGATATGAACTCTTCAGAATGAACGCCGTAATTGGTAGGCAACTTCTCTGGCACACAGGTAATACACCTTTGCGGAAGTGTAGGAAGATTGAATTCTCTAGGCTCATCGGCTAGCCACATGACGACATACAGCGAGTCATGACACACTTTGAACTGAACACGCAGTATAAAAGCTGCCCGAAAATTCTTTGCAAATTTTCCTCCCACGAAACATGTTATGATATACTCTCACAAAAAATATTTAATGCCCTCCGTCTCAGAATTCCTCCAACTCGACACGAGTATCACACGCGCGTCTCGAGATATACATAAGGATATCTACTACTTGCATCTACTCTGTCTCATTTACAAACGCTAGGAGTTTGCAACGCTATTCAGTTACACCCTGTACATTTATTGTTATCTCTAATGGTAGTGGTGGATGTGTTTTGTTTCTGTTCCCGTCGGTAATAGAAGTTCTGTCTAGAAAGTCCCTTGAGCACAACATTTAAATAATCCCTCGAGTAAGCTGCATAAAACTTCGTATGAACAGCAAATCGAATTTTGTTTCGCTTTACTGTCTGTCATAGTTACACCTCGAGGTTATTCTGGGCTCCCTAGAGGTTTCTTTTCCAGCAGCTTCGTGATTCTTTACTCCGTCTGTTTTAGCAATGTGACATGTTTTGATATATTCTATCGCAGTTCTTTCCGAGAAACACACAACCAATACTTAATAATATCTTGTCCTGAAATAGTAATAAAGCGTTCAGTTCGTCGTAATTCTCATATTTACTACCTCTTTCAAAAATTTCAGGAATATTTCTGCATATTTTATCTCTGCCGTTTTAAATAAAGCTGCCGTATTTTTTTTTTTTTTTTAGAATGACAAACTATAAGTCAAAAGACTATTCATTTAAAAGGACTTATACTTGGACACATTCAAAATCGTTATAAATATACTAATATTTATACTATAGATGCACAAAAAGCTTATGTTGTAATTTGATGTAATTCTTACAGAGTTATAATAAGAGACCTGGTTTTGAAGGGAATCGCTTTCATTTATTTCAACACGAAACATGGAATAATTAATTACGATGTTCAAAACTATCTTCCACCGACCAAATTATGTGGTTTTGACTTCCCCTTTATAGTCCATATTATCTTTTTTCCCCTTTTTTAACAACACATATCTTATTTTGGTGAACGTAAAATATCGTTCTCCCTCTGATTCCAGACATTGAAAAACTAATAAAGTGTGCTGATTTAGTAGTAGTAGTATTTATTTATTTAACCTGGTAGAGATAAGGCCGTCAGGCCTTCTCTGCCCCTCTACCAGGAGATTCCAACTACAATATCAACAATAAAATTACAATTAGTATTAAATTTACAATTACAATTACAAACAATATTACAATTAGTATTAAATTTACAATTACAATAAAATCAAAGTACGAAAAGATTACCTGAATAATTAAAGCTAGATAATTTATCATAGAGAAACAAAGAATATTTTATATTTACTGAATTACAAATTAAATCTAGAATAACAAAATTGTATAGTAATGAAGTTACTGAATATTGAAATATTTTGTGATAGATTAAAGAAACTATTTACAAGTAATCAAATTCCTGACCAAGTGTCTAGTAAGTTTTCGTTTGAATTCAATTTTATTTCGACAGTCCCTGATGCTAGCAGGTAGCGAATTCCAGAGTCTTGGCAGGGCTATTGTGAAAGAAGATGAGTATGAGGAGGTGCGATGGGATGGTATTGATTTAGAGTTCAGGATAAAAAGAAAGATTTCACCTCCGGCTTCAGTTGATGTTGAGTGGTCATTTTCTGTTTATAAAGATATTCTACATTCAAAGAGACAGAATCATATTGAAACATATTGAAATGTTGAATGTGATCAAATACAACACTTTCCTTATGTTCTGAAGCGATAAATATAAGCGTGTGTGTGCTATGTGTACCCATGAATGTGCTGAAGTGTTTTTTCAATTAAAATAACACCATTTTGAGGGAGTAATAGGGCCTATAGTCCTTTCTGAAGTCCTTTTTTGACTACATCAAATACAACACTTTCCTTATGTTGTGAAGAGATAAATGTAAGATTGTGTGTGCCATGTATATCCATGAATATGCTGAAATGTGTTTTGGGGAGTAATATAGGCTAGTCCTTTCTCAAGTCGTTTTTTTGGCTATAACTTTCCCTTCTTTGTCCTTTTTTTGATGAAAATCTTCCCTTTAAAATCCGGTCTCTAGTTAATAATAGAGCTTTTATAAATATTTTAAAGGTATGACACATAACTTCTAGTTTAATACTTTTTCATTTACTCACTGTTACATACCATTTAAAAATATTTTCATATTTACATATGTAGAGGAAGTGTTATAAATATGGAACACCCTTTTGTTTTTTTCGTTTTGAAACCTACATATTTTAAATGCTGAACGTAAAATATTGAAACATAAGTTTATTGGTGAATGTCCACGTGAATGGTATACCGGACTTAAAAGTTCGTAAGATGTTATAATATGTTTGAAAGAAATAATTTTCTCATCCATCATAAAAATTTACGCACACATTTGGAAGACTATTAACATGTTACAAGATTAACAAAATTGCAAAATCAAAATGGCCTCTACTAAGAAAAGCACAGGACAAGCATTTAGCATCGTCATTAGAAGATGTTTTCCCAACCGTAATACTGAATCCAGATGAATCGTCTCTCACGTCTTTTCTCGACTTGTTTTATGGATTCTTGCATTGCCTTTTCATTACTGTTTTCTAAGGTGAGGTTGTCCCTCCTCCTACAGGTGCCAACACTAGTAACCAAACAGAAAACCAGGGTATAAATATGGAATATTAATAATACTAGTATTTCATATTTGTGACGCACTGATGTTGTAAGTCATAACTCTTCAAAACATATCACAATTTTAAAACAAAATCAATTAAGGGAAGTTCCTAGCTCCCGCATGCAAAATAATGGTAAAATAGTTTTCTTCTAGTAGTAATAGATATTGATAGCCGTCCCAACCAGGGTTTAATAGTTGGCCTCCTAATCAATTGAAGAGTCCACTGCAAGAATGACGGATGTCACTTTCTTGTCGAAAATGAACTAAGACTGTCAATGCATAGCTTAATACATATAGAATGTGCATAGAGAGTTATATGGCATTAACACTGATAGTCATTGTCCAGTAATGATCGGAAAATCACAGTTAAGCTTTGAGCGCTAAGCATTTCAAACTTTCAATTGCTTGTCCTGCAAAATGTATTCCAAATGACATCCATCATTCTTGCAGTGGAGTCTTCAATTCTAAAATAATATTTATATTTCATTCAATTTTTTCTTTAATAGAAACCCTAGTCAGGTAGGGTATCGTTGAACAATTTATTGGAAATGCAAGAAACAATTTAGGCTACAAGACAAATTATATTTTATAAAGAATATAAATGATGATTAATTATGCAAATCGATGACTTCAGTGCAGTGGAGGATATCATGTCCAGGGTACTGTCAGGAACTTTTAATTTTCTGAAGACTTCTAAGGACTCCCGTGGGATTGTGCCTCTAGCATAAATCATAATTCCTATAACGTCCCATGTCTTGATGTTAAATTTGGTCCCGAAATCTCTGCAGCATGGCAGATAAATTGCTCGTTTTTCTTTGCAGACTTCTCTAGGTTGTTCCTCGCTGTTCTCAAAACGGACTGTGGGATCGAGAATGAGTACACAATTTTTTTTTTTTTTTGGTCTACAACAATGATATCTGCTCTTCGAGTTGAACTGTCAGCTGAAAGGCACCCAATTTCCTCGTACACCTCATACTTATCAGCCCGGCGAAGTTCATTGGCAATCATGGAGCGAATTTTATTATGACGGTCAATTCTCAATAATTCTCCCTTCCGGCAGAAACCCAGTACTAGTGCTGCTTATGATTAGGTTTTCTCCGGAGCTGTTGTTTGCGCGTTTTCAATCAGAGACCTCCGGTTACCTCCGATTGATGCCGCGCAGGTTGTATATGTGCTATGGCGCAGACATACACTTTCCGCTGAGCATTCCTTTAATCGGATCAGGTAGTGATTCGAGTCCGCTGACGTCCGCGTATCTTTTAAAATAAGTTGTAATTTGTTGTTGTTTAATCTCCCTTTTATGTTAACCTCTCTCTCTCTTTCTTCGGCTCTTTTTTTGTGTTGCTTAAAGTGCTACGTAACCTGAAAGATTTTTTTTTCTAGTTTTGAAATTCATAGTATATGTGGAAAGACATATTAGTTTTATGTCATTTATCAAATTAATAGCATTCAATCTAAGTGCAAAACTAACCCAGAAGTAAAGCTTTTCAGAAGCTAATGTAAACATTTATACTTTAATTCTCTTAGAAACTCTCGTTTAATCGCAAACAGGATTAGTCAATTATTATTCTAATCGGTTTAGTTAACGTAAAATATATTAAGGGAGCTTCAGAATGGAACAAAAGAAACGTGGGCTATCAATGGGATAAAGTTTACTGTCCAACATAATTTATTCATATTCTTCACCGGACAGGATTGTGATTATTGTGTTAAAGGGTGTCAGCATTTGAACTGCCTCTTCTAAAACGCGCCACTCTTGCTCTGTAATAAAAATATAAGTGGATATCAACTTAAGGATAATTGTAATTATATTATTACCACATGTTTCAGAAATATTTTAATCCAAACCGTAAAATATAACTCAAGTTGTCTAAACAGCAAAATATAACTCAAGTCGTCTTGTAAATATTTCATATGTTTTTTATTGCCTCGAAAGTTAAGTTTTAGAGAAATTTCAAGACTTTTTCCTAGATTGTGAGCCTTTGTGAACAATACCACTAAAACAATTTAAAAAGAAATCGTATCAAATGTTTTGCGTAATTGTTTTCATCAAGTTCGCGATTGTGTGATCGCTTCAAATGGTCTAACAAATTCGAAGTTCCACCATCCTTAGAGTAAATTCGCCCACAAAGTTTACAGTGTGCGACTTTATTATTACCTTCAACTAAATTAAATAATTTCCATGCGACGGATATCCCATTTGGTGCCATTTTATTCCACTCACAACTACCGTCAGTCCGTACGCGCCGGTCGTCCTTGAGCTAACTGTCGCTTCGCTCCGAACCACCGCATCCCTCCGCTGTCCCCTGTTCCACCTAGGTAGTACCGGAGATCACCGGTGGAGAGCTTTATTCGTAATCTCCGATTCCTCCGCGGTAGTAGTCACTCCGACGAGCAGCACTGCCCAGTGCATGGGCTAAGGTTTCTTGCTCATCGCATCTTCTGCAATGGGCAGTGCCAAGGCTTCTGCCTGGGAAGCTTCTGACTGGAATAACGTTGCAGCTCATTTTGATCGCTTCAGTCCATACTACTATTCAGTCCATAATAATATTTATCAGAGCTCTTTCATTTTTTTAGTGATGTGTGTGTATACAAATCAAGCTTTGAAATAAAAACAGAATGGTTACTCTAAAGAAAATCTTTCCCCTTAAGATAATTTTTTAAATTAGACATAATTTTATTTATAAATTCGCTACATGCCTGTGATTAGGCGTACTCCATTCATTATAGCACATATTAAATTGAAATGCTTGAATGGTCTTAACATAACGACAGTAGACTTATTGTATTTGAAAGAAACGTAAGTAGCCAAGAGTTGTATTTTTATAACGAATATTTATCATATGAGTAGCGAAAACAGATCGATATTTTATAAATAACTTATATTATGACGTCCGTAAAAAGTAATACTGACTTCAATAATTCTAATACCCCTAATAGGTGTGGTTACACGACTAGGTAAAAGTCGAGACTTTATAGCCTTCTGTAAACAGAGCCAGAGGTGTGAAGTATATTGACATATTTCTCGTATGTATTTTCTTCCCTAGCAGATGCCTAATAATTTATTGGTGCTCAAATACATAAAATGGAATAGATCACGCGACATAAAATGTTAATGCGATAGCCTTATCGGAAATGCATATCGGAGTACTAAGTGTCTATTTCTGTGACTTTCTGCAGGTCATATCATATATTATTGAAGCCAAAGGAAAATTATTCAGTAGTTACTATTCCATACAAGTAACAGACTGCTCAGATGGACGGAAGTCCTATATAGCGTCCGACTGATCAAACATTTAGTCACCTTTCTTATCCCTTTCATCTTTCTCAGAACAATGAAGGCCTATACTTTTCCCTGGTGGTAATTTCACGCTAAAGTTTTTCAGTCATTCACTAAGCTTATTGACGCTCAATTGACCAATGACAAACAAACTACATTGATAGTTTTATACTCATCAAAACTAATAGGTGATATTTTTGCCCCAATTAATTCAATTGTCCACACCTGTGGAGTAACGGTCAGAGCGTCTGGCCGCGAAACCAGGTGGCCCGGGTTCGAATCCCGGTCGGGGCAAGTTACCTGGTTGAGGTTTTTTCCGGGGTTTTCCCTCAACCCAATACGAGCAAATGCTGGGTAACTTTCGGTGCTGGACTCCGGACTCATTTCACCGGCATTATCACCTTCATTTCATTCAGATGCTAAATAACCTAGATGTTGATACAGCGTCGTAAAATAACCCAATAAAATAAATAAATTAATTCAATTGTTTTATTCGAACGTTGTCGAAGATAGGATATTCTATCAATCAAACACTTACATCCAGTATAAAGGTTAACATGGAAATGTAATTAATCGTAACAAATTTATTATCTGTGCAGGGAAACAAATGACGATCCGAAGCGTGTTTTATAGTACCGTAAATAATTTGCAATTAATTAAAAATAAATAATTAATTTAATAATTAAAATTAAACCGAACGAGCTAGCGATGTGGTAGAGGTCTGGCTTCGCATTCGGGAGGTCCGGGATTTGATCCCAAGGGTCGGCGATCCTAACTGAGGTTTTCCATGGTTTCCTCAGTTATTTCCAGGCAAATGCCGGGATTCTACCTCTTGAAAGTCCGGCCATGGACGGCGATCCTTCCCTTAATCCTTTCATATGTGTGAGTGAATGCTGTGTAATCTCTTAAATGTTTGTGTTGTATCGGAGGTGGCCCTGGCATAGAGCTGATCCCTCATCCGGGGAGGCCCTCCATGTCCTTGTGTGGTAAAAAAAGTATGTATGTGATCCAATAGATTAATTCCTCTCCCGACAGGTCGCGGCCCTGTAAGGCCCGGGTGGCGTGGGTCGTGTAAATGAACCTAAAAGGGAGAGGTTAAACTAGGGTAAAAGAAAGAAAGAAAGAAAGAAAGAAAGAAAGAAAGAAAGAAAGAAAGAAAGAAAGAAAGAAAGACAGAATTAAAATTAATTAATTATATTAAAGTGAATTAATTGAAACAGAATAAATTAATAAGCTAATTAAATATAATTAATTATCATCATTTGATTGAGGTTCTGGCTATTATGTACATCTATTATCAGGTAGTACATTTCACTAGGTGATATGTGTCAGAGGAAAAACATTTTTTTTATATGCATCTGAAGTCTGACTAGTGTAATATTTAGCTAGTCGGTGATGTATGCAATGGAGGGAGAAAGGAACTGGCCACCCTACCCCATTATCTCCTGGTCTAGTCGCCTCATAAGTGGTGTCTTCTTGCTATCACTTATGAGGTTCAGACCTGTCTTCGGACAGTTGATAATTAACTCAAAAATAAATGAACTAATTAATTAAAATTAAATAAAGGAATTAAAATTGACGAATGAATTAAAACTAAAGAAATTTAGCAGAAATTATTAAAAATTAATAAACAGATAAATAAATAAATAAATAAATAAATAAAAATAAATAAAAAATCGAATGAGTGAGTGAGTGATTCACTAGCACACACCAAATTCTTTCTATCCCTCATCATAGAACGTCTCTATGCTCAACCTCCTACACTGTAGAAATACCACATCTCTGGAATTCGTTACCTAATGACGTCAGGGACTGCCGGACTTTATTACAATTAAAAATTAAATTGGAAAATTATGTCTTGTTTAATGCTTTTTAGGTATTGCTAGAAGTGTTGATTTGTGTTTTTTACTCTAGATTAAAATCGCAAGTTTCTTGTTTATGTTAGTTAATTAGGATACAATTAATTATACTTAATCACTCATTTAAAATTTGTGTGACTGCAACCAGTGTATATTTTTGTGTGACTTTACTTTGTTTATAGTGTTTTTCTTTTTCCTTTTTATTTCTGTTATTGTATTTGTATTTCTGGTGGTGTGGAAGGGAAGGTCTGATGGCCTTAACTACACCAAAATAAACAAATAAATAAATATATATATAAATAAATAAATAATAATAAATTCCCCTTCGTTTAGGACATTCACATATTTTTGTTATTTTTATATTTGCTATTGTTCTTATACTGGTTCATTGGAAGAGAAGAAGACCTTGTGGCCTTAACTCTGCCAGTAGAAATAAAAATATAAAATAAATAAGTATATATATGTATATATATATATTAATTTCATTTACTTTGGTTACTTCAGTTACTATAATTATGAAAATTAGTGTCTCCCCCTCCAAATAAATAAATTGCATAATGATTATAATTTTCGTTATTCTCTTTTCTAACCTTTTTGAAATATTTAATTCGTTACCCATTTGACTTTAAAAATAATTTTCAACTAAACTTTGATTCTCAACTTCTGACCCTAGCGATTGCGTGACTTTGTAATGCTCTTCAGCAAATTAAAGAGACTTTCGTCGTATCAGTTAAATTAGGTGAGAAACAAAGTAAATTTACGCTACATAAAGATAGGAAAACTTATTTTCCTTTTACTTGTCTTCTTGCTCAAAGTTGAAACACACTTCTCTTCCTTCATCAATACATACATGGCTTACTTCATTTAAAATGCAGAAGTTATTGATTTCCCGGTATATTTGGACCGTGGAATGTTGCTTTGCAGTGTCAGCAGTGGTCGGTCTGCGTAGCAGGACTCCATTTGACCTGATAACTCTTCTCCATGCTTCAAATATCTTGGTTGGATCTTTATACATGTCAGTCAATGGCTGAGCCCAGATGTTCTTTGTGTGAATCCAGAAAAATGTAACTTAGACTGTTTTGAGAGATACGTCACACGACAGTCTTTTGGTCTGCTACTGTTATCATACAGATGAACTCTAGCTGTGCTATTCATAGATATTTCGCTAGCCCGCGCTACGAGCGTGCTAAATTAGCCCCGACTGTCGACTTGTTACTTGCACAGGATTCATATACTGTATCATATATCATATCATATCATATCATATCATATCATATCATATCATATCATATCATATCATATCATATCATATCATATCATATCATATCATATCATATCGTATCATGTCATATCATGTCATATCATGTCATATCATATCATATCATATCATATCATATCATATCATATCATATCATATCATACCATATCATATCATATACAAATTTATTATATTATATTAATAAAATTCATACATAAAAATCGAAATAATTTTGAATTGTATTCTCATGGTTATGAAACAAAAGGTATGAATTATTTAAGATTGTTTGAACCAAAATGCAACACTGTTACAGTATTTAATCATAGTAGTAATTTAGACCCAATAATATATAACAAATTTATATTTAAAAATCCTAATCTTGTCAATTCTAATAGTTCTAGAATTAAATTTAAAAATTATGTATGGATTTTATAAAAATTGAAAAATTGTAAATTTAAATTTATATATTGTAATTGCATAGCAGACGTAAGACAAATTCTATTGTATACTTATTAATTTCAATTCAGGAATCCGCCCCTGAGCACGAGTTCTACACTTTCAGGGGCGAGCTAAAGTTTTTCTGTATACGGTATATTATATTTTATGTTACAATTATTACCAAAATAAATAAGTAAATAAATATATATATATATATATATATATATATATATATATATATATATATATCATACCATATATCATATATCATATCATATCATATCATATCATATCATATCATATCATATCATATCATATCATATCATATCATATCATATCATATCATATCGCTAACACTGATTTATGAATACGAAAAACGTTAGTTCGCTGATCATCCACCGGAAGCCCGCGCTAAGAATGTCTGTGAATACAGCCCTAGGTCTTTACCTGAATATGAATAATTGGACGGAGTTACGCAATAATAGACCAACCACCAAAAACCTGTTTTCGAGCTACTGACCATTGAAATACATCTGGTTTTATTAAATATTTTAATCAAGAAGTATTGTAATATTCATAGCAATACAAAAATAGCACTAATAATAATAAAAAACTAATAGATTTTTAATAACCCAGCAGTTGATTTAACCCTTTCAGGCCTAAATTTACACTTAAAAAATTAAAAAATACTGGTCACATAATCATTCTGGGGATCCAAAATTCCCAAATCAAGTCTTCATAGAAAATCAAAATTTGGGGACAATTTTGACCCTTGGGGCCCCAAAATTTTAAATTTTATTTTTAATTCAGGTATAGAAATGTTTCAAAAATAATATTTTCCATGTCTGTCACATTGAATTTTTCAAAATATTTAAAAGTATTGAAGACATTCAAAAAAAAAAAAGAGAGAAAAAAAGAAACAATGTACACTATAATGTATGTACAGTAGTGGCAAAAAAACCGGCCCGACGGAATAATCAAAGTCCCCGAAATGAGCCACTGTGCATGCCACGCCCGCATTCACAAGATAGCGAGTAATCTATTGAAATTGTTGTAGTTTCGACTGCTGACGTAGCCCAATTCGAAAGCCATTAGAAAATAAGCTGGTAAAAATTCATTTTCTGGGAATAATAAGTTAATTAAGTAGTAAAATATCGCAGCAATCGAAAAGTATTGGGAATAAATTTGAATAAGGAACAAAAAAAAAGTTTCATTCCCAGGCAGGATTCGAACCACGAAAGTCTTAGTTACCAGTCTATCGTGCTGTCACTGTGAACACGGCTCTGAAATCAGCTACAAGGATCGGTCCGTTTTTTTTTTTTTTTTTTTCCACTACTGTACATCTGGCCTGAAGGGGTTAATGTTGCAAAGCAAAATAGATAAATAAATTGTATGCGACTATTTCGTTTATATGACGTCATTCCATTTTCGACCAATGAAGTGTAATGAAATTTTGAATTCCAACCAATCACAGTCAGACTTTGCGATAATTTCTGCAGCTAGATTTATCGCTATCAATTTATCGCATGGTCGTTCTTTTGTTTAGTCGTTGTCGCCAACTGTTTCCCCCTAAATTGATGATCATGAATACATTAAGATGCAACTACACGGTTAAACTTTTCTTTCAACTTTAAAGCAATGAATGCAAGATTGATATTTAATATTAATTAATATATTTACGCAGTGAAGACCACGTTCAAAACGGCGCACCATGTAGACATAAAATATGTATGCATCTTAATTGAACGTACCTTTTAAACTTGATTCTATTCTTCCCAGATTGCACGCATACGCGATTGGAATATTGAACTGTGTAGATGCAGCTTTAGTTCCGTTACACACTATAGCGAGAATACGTTTGTCGAGCTATAAAAAATGCTTTCGTGTAGCACTCATTGTAAGTAACGGTCGAAACAAGGCACAGCTGACATTGGTCCTGCTAGGCCTAACGTAACCTATAAAATTGTAGCCTATAACATTTGTATTGAAATTAAACAATTAATAGACGTTCAAATGTATGTAACATCATCGCATATCAAACTCAAAGACCTTGCATAGTAATAATGTCTTTGATCAAACTGCCTTTCGTATGGCGTAATAAAATTCGTGTTTTAATTAGACCTATCTATACAGAGATGGCTTCACTGTGTAGCAACATATCTCACTGTGAATACATAAGCATTGGTATATAGCTGTCCCCACTGTTACTGTTAAATTAAATTATGATTTCAGCAGATAATGAAAATGTATTTGTTATAATAATAAGAGAAAAGTGCAGTACATGTAATTGACAATGTTAAACCTGTATTTCGCTTTTCGCAATTGGCATTACTGAATAATAACATCGAATTTCTTCATAGCAATAATCGATATTCATCTACGAGTATTTCAACTTCACAATGTCTGAATAGGTTAAGTATTCGTTAATATACAATTATTAACATTTTGTGATCGAATTTTAGGGATATACCTATTATTTAAATTGTTATTTTATTCACGAAATAGTCCTAATAAATGTCACTCGAGGTCTGAGATTTCCCAGATAAATCCACTCGCTTCGCTCGTGGATTTATCGGCAGATCCCAGACCTCTCGTGACATTACTACAGATAAACAAATTTTGCTTATAAATGGCAGCAAAATGTAGATATCCCATTCTTGATTTTTTTAGTTAAATAATCCATGCAATAACAGATTTGTTCAAATATCCCGATTGCAAGTCCCGCGATTAAGGCATAAACACCTCGCAGGGTTGAGACATGTGTAACTCCTAGTGAGTAAATATGTGTCAGTTTCTCACATTCATTTTGTGTTATTTTCATTATGCTGTAACGCTATAACGACTTCTCAGACGCGGTGTCTCTAGGTGAAATCAGTAGGAACTTTACTTCCCTCAGCCGATGCAGTGAAGAGTCATTATGGGAGCCATTCGCGGAGCCGCCGCGCCGTCTTTTGTCTTGATTCTGCGGACATGTTTAGCTGCCCATCTCACCTCGTTGTGTCGAGATCTAACCAGCTTAACTGCTACGCCTAACAAGATCATGGGATTTTTGTGGGAGTTCCACGTCTGTACCATCGTTGCGTGTAGGGCTGAATTCAGTTCAAAATAATATTATGTTAAACACTTCCTGAATGTTTAGTATTTCGTTAATCTATACGAAATGTAATCGAAGAGCAAGAACTACCATTGCCACGTCCTTGTCATCATCTTCCTTCTCCACCTCCTCTTCTTCTTCCTCTTCCTCCTACTCCTCACCACCACCACCACCACCACCACCACCACCACAACATTGAAGTTATCTAATATAATCTTTATTTTTCTTCTGTGTTCCCTTTTTTACCTCTTTCATTCTAATAGTTTCTTCCTTTCTTTCTTTCTTTCTTTCTTTCTTTCTTTCTATCTGTCCGTCTTTCTTTCTGTTCCTCTCTTTTCCCTATGTTATTTTTTATTTCCCTATTCTTTTTATTTATCATGTTCTTTAGAGACCTTTTATTTGACATTTTACAAGAAAAAAATATACCAAATCTGCTATAACAAAACATAATAGAAATCTACACTTACTTACTTACTGGCTTTTAAGGAACCAGAAGGTTCATTGCCGCCATCACATAAGCCCGCCATAGGTGCCTATCCTGAGCAAGATTAATCCAGTCTCTACCATCATATCCCACCTCCCTCAAATCCATTTTAATCTTATCTTCCCAACTACGTCTCGGTCTCCTCGAAGGTCTTTTTCCCTCCGGCCTCCCAACTAACACTCTATATGCATTTCTGGATTCGCCCATACGTGGTACATGTCCTGCCCATCTCAAACGTCTGGATTTAATGTTCCTAATTATGTCAGATGAAGAATACAATGCGTGCAGTTCTGCATTGTGTAACTTTCTCCATTCTCCTGTAACTTCATCCCTTTTAGCCCCAAATATTTTCCTAAGAACTATGTTCCTCTCTCAAAGTGAGAGTCCAAGTTTCACAACCATGAAGAACAACCGGTAATATAACTGTATTATAAATTCTAACTTTCAGATTTTTGAAAAGCAGACTGGATGATAAAAGCTTCTCAACCGAATAATAACAGGCATTTCCCATATTTATTCTATGTTTAATTTTCTCCCGAGTATCATTTATATTTGTTACTGTTGCTCCCAGGTATTTTAATTTTTCCACCTCTTCAAAGGATAAATTTTCAATATTTATATTTCCATTTTGTACAATATTCTCATCACGAGACATAATCATATACTTAGTCTTTTCGGGAAATTACTTCCAAACCTATCTCTTTACTTTCTTCAAGTAAAATCCCCGTGTTTTCCCTAATTGTTTGTGGATTTTCTCCTAACATATTCACGTCATCCGCATAGACAAGCAGCTGAAATCTACACTGACAATAAAATAAGTGTCAAAATAAAAAATCGTATATCCGAAAGAAGGTATGTTAATAATGGAGTTAGACAAGGTTCCCCATTATCTCCAACACTATTTAATATTTACATAAATTAAATCATTTCTAAAAGGAACCAAATCTATACATCAGGAATCGTAATAACCAGTACCTTAACATTAAATACCCTGCTCTTTGCAGACGATCAAGTTATAATTTCCAATTCAGAGGATAACTTACAAAGAGGACTATATACATTAAATAAAATATTATCAGATTTTGGGATGGAGATTTCAGCACAAAAATCAAAAGTAATGGCATTTTTGGGACAAGATCCAATTAGAAGTAAGATAATACACAATAACCAATGCCTAGAACAAGTACAAAAATTCAATCATTTGGTTTGTGAAATATCTTATGAAGATGAAAAAGATGTGAACAAGAAAATCACCAAATTTACACCAATTTTAGGAATAATAAGTAATATATTAAAAGCTAAATTAGTACAGAAATCCTCAAGAATAAAAATAAATAATACTGTAGCATTACCCTCCCTTTTATACGGAAATGAGATTTGGACATTAAGGAAAAGAGATATGAGCAGAATCAAAGCAACGGAAATAAAATTTCTCAGAACAGCAGGATATACTCTTTTAGATCGAAAAAGGAATGAAGAAATATTGGAACAATTAGAAGTAGAGTCAGTAGAAGAAGAAATAAGCAGATACAAACTAAATTGGCTATACCATGTAAAACGAATGGACAATTCAAGAATCCCCAAAATGATGATGCAATATCAACCCAGAGGACATCGACGGTTAGGAAGACCCTTTCGAAGACTGCTAGATAGGGCCGAAACAGGTCTACAAAGGCCTAATACGTGACGGATGATGATGATGATGTTCTTTAGTTTATCATCTTTTCTTCCTTGTTTTTATTTATTTCTTTCTTTCTTTCTTTCTTCTTTTCTTTTTTTCTTTCTTTCTTTCTTTCTGTTCCCCCTTTTTCCTATATTACTTTATTTCACCTATATGTTATTTTATGCGCGAACATGCCGAAATGTAGTAATTATACACCAGATAGCTGCCCTTTAATGCACCTCATTAAAGTACACCTATTCATTATAATTCAGTTGTTCAGCCAATGAGAAATCACCTTTGTAGCATCATAAACGCGCAAGTATCGATTATTATCGGATATGCAATCGAAAGGCAACCAGCGAAACGTCACGGAGGCTGGAAATTCAATACTGTCGCAGTAGGTTATGTTCTGTTACTATAATAATGAGCGTTAATTGTAAATAATATTCAAATAAATTGAATTTGTCATCTCGATTTTCAATTCTAAATCAATTTCCAGGTTATATCAAGACTAATGTTTATGTTATTCCCTCGATTATATCAAGGTCAATGACATTCGTTCCTCGGAAAAAATCAATACTTTCGCGTCTGCGCACATCTCACAATTTAGAAGGTCAGTTCCGCTCCTCACTTACGTAATCATAACATGAATACTTATGAATAATTTCAAGTTAGAAATATGGTCGAGCATAAAAAGTCGTATGAAACTTGCCTATAATGGTAATTAAGACGCTCGTATGAAAATTATGAAACTCGCTTGCGCTCGTTTCATAAAGAAACATTCTCGCGTCTTAATTACTACCATTATAGGCTCGTTGCATAATGTACTATTTTAGTTTCTTATTTGTCATGTTCTTTAGCCTATCAAATTTTCTTTCTTGTTTTTCTATCTTTCTTACATTCTTTCTGTCTACTACTCTATTTTTCGTTTGATTCTCAATTTCTTTATTTCGGAAAATTATTTATTTATTTACTTATTTATACTCTTAGCTTTCTTTATTTATCATGTTTTTAAATGTCTCCTCTTCTTGCACGTCTTCTTTTCTTGTCTTTTTTCTTATTTCTTTATGTCTGTTTTCTTTTCTTCTCTTTTTCCTTCATTCCACTTTTTATTTCTCCTTTACTTTCATTTGTTTATGTTTCTCCTTTTATACAGAGACATCACCTTATTTTTACTAACATTTTTAATATTAAGCTGGCTATACTCGGAAACACTGTTACCCCCTTCCATTGCAGGAGTTTGGAGTTACTAGTGCAATATGTAAACAAATCATTTTACTAGCTATAGGAGGAGAGAAAAAGTAGTGTATCCATTTATGTTACAGGGAAATATAATATTACAATTTTCAGTTTGGTCATTACTTTACAGTATTTTATCAAAAAACAGTAGAATAGTAACATTTTTTTTTTCAAAAACTCAAGTCTTCAGGCGGTTATATACATTATGTAATGTCTACTTTATTCAGCATATTACTGACATAATTTATTCCTGAGAATTTTGTGAGCACTTCCGTAAGAAACCCCAATTTCTACAGCTAACTTCTTGACCGACTTATTGCGACCTCGCTGCATCCTTTCTCTAGCATCTTCTACAGCATCTTCTGTCACCTTTGTTGGCCATATTACCCTTTTCTTCCTTTCTGTACATTTTGTTGCTCTAAATTTATCTGCCACATTAATTACATTTCTACGAAAATATTCCGTAATGATATAATCAGGAAATTGTGAAGAAAAAAAAAACTGTTGTTCACGTTCGGTTAATTTGTAATTCCAGTTTCCACCATCGTCCTTCATACCTACAAACAGTAAAACAAAACTCTTGTTTAAATAATGCTGTTAAGTACCGTGCCATATTATAGGGTACCGTACTTTCGGTAACTCTAATCTTCACTTGTGTTCAGTCCACACAGATAAATTCAGTTATGCTACACATCACACCTGTGTGAAAATAAACTTCAATAATATAAGCTCTTTCTTCTATAGAAAACGCAACATATTTCTGAAACACACTGTTTACTTCACTGCTAGCAACAGCGGCCGTAAGTTTGTGTGACTGACGTTAGCAAGGACATTAGTGAACGGAGTAGGAGTCAAGTACATTCAGAAACGCAGGTACAATAAAAATGCAAGTAAAAATAAAATGATGTCCCTGTATAAGTATCCCTTTTGCACGTGTCGTCTTTTGTCTGCCTTCTTTTTTTTTTTCTCTCTTTTTTTTTTTTTTGTTAGAATTTTATCTAAATATGTTTCACGGTTCACTCAACGATGCGATAAGCAAAACTGAACAAATTCGTGAGCTGCTACATTGCTAAACCACTTATTAAATTACACGCGATGGCACCAATAGATACGGATAAGAACTTCTAATTAAAAACATCGTGGCTCACTGCGCACGCGCGACTCAAGCTCGTTATGAACGCCTGGTCACCACAGCTTCCGTCACAGGATGTGCGCTTCGTCCTTTGTACAGCGCTTCTCTTCTATTTTCTCGGATTATTACGTCAGGAAGCTTTTTATACTTTCGATCTCTTGTAGTACGTAGGTTTTACAATATACTGTAATAATCAGTTCGAAGTTAATTTCCATCTAAACTGAATCCTCCGCCAAGCTAGAAGAGACTTTCTTTCGTTAAGGTGAGACTCCACTGAAAATCATGAGTATTAAAAAAATTATTGGCTACTTCACTTGATCAGAATGTAAATTTTCTTAACCCAAATGGATTTAGTTCAATTCTGACTACAAATACGTTTAAACAAATTTTTAATTCAGGCTGTAAGGGGGCGTGGAGTTGTCAAAATTATTTTTCATCAAAGAATTATTCTATACAAATTTTTTATTAGATATAGATATATTTATTTCTACAACTCTTATTTGGTAATGGATCGCCACCACATCTCTGTATTCGTGCTCCCCATTACCTTCTAATTACAATAAACTTTCATAGACGTGTGTAGTCATCTTGTTTTACCTTTGTTACCTCTATTACTATGATACATACTCTCAATTTGCTTCCTAACCTCTCCCCTTAAAATTTTCCCTTCTTTCTAATGAGCACCTCACCACTTTCATTGTTTACTTACTGTATATTTGAAGTACTTCCTATCGTCTAAAATTTCCCTAATTTTGAACTAACTTTTACTAACACTAATCATACTCATTCTCTTTCATCACTAATTTACAATCAGTTCTACCTCTCCTCACTTCTGTCATCACTCTTATCCCCTATTTCTCCATTAGACACTGAATCACATGTTTATTTTGTTAAACTGTTCCCTTTCACCCCGATAAATTATCCGTTTGCCACTATTTTTGTAAGTCAACTCAACATTCATTTGTATGTATGTATGTATTTATTTACACTGCAAGTGGGCAAGCACCCGGTGGCAGTGGTATATACAATATTAACAATACACAATAAAATGATAACCAATACACAATAAAATTTACAATACACAAAACAGTTTTACAACACATATACAATTTTACACACAATACAATAATAATACACAATACAATTTAACACAATAATAATAAAACATAAAATAAAATACCTAATTTTACAATACAACCTACATAATTATCTATAGGGCCTACATAAGTTTCAATAGTCTTTCACTTTACTCTCATCTCATTCCCTGTAGTGGCACTATGACGCATTTCACTGACACTTTAGCACACATTTCACTGACACTCTGTAACACATTTCACTGACACTATAGAACACATTTCATTGACGCTATAAATTATCACTGATCGGAACTGTTCACTGCACTGTAAAACCATAACTTCACTGACTCACCTCGCTTCACTGATACAACAGTTCAAATAAGTCAAATAATTACATCCTTATGCATTCTTATAAACAGGACTACATTTAAACTAAACATTTCTAGTCTAAGGCCCTCTTACACGCTAGTTTTAAATAATTTACAATTCAAACCAAGGAAGTAAACTCGTCAGCCTAGATAAATACATGTCACCTTAAAAAAATTAAATGTTGAATGTCACCTTAATTTTAATTTTCACTTTATATGCAACTTTTTAAATTATTCTTGAATCTCCTTAAGGAAGGACAGCCCTCAAAGACCGCTGCAGGTAGGTCATTCCAATCATTTATGGTTCTATTTAAAAATGAGAATTTACCTACATCCGTTTTCTGTTTCCTACATTTGATTTTAAAATCATGATCGTTCCTACCATAGTACGTTGGCTTTTCTAACCGAGCCGTTATGTCTACCCATGCTTTCTGACCTAGATGTGCTCTATACAATGATGTTATTCTAGTTAATGATGTCATTCTTACTAATGTAAACTTACATTAAAATACTTGCTGTCTTCCTATCATTTCAATTTCTCAGATTGTACACTAACTTAGTCGACACTCCAATATTAGTAACATTTCACTACCAATTACTATTAACAAACACTTATAATTTTCTCTAGTCACTTCTTTTATCAACTCTTGTTTCTCTGGACACTAATTCACTTATTCGTTCATACATTCTCTCTCCGATTGTTTTGCTAGTTACTCTTACTCCTTGAACACTCACTTTATTGTTTCTATGTCTTTTGCCACACTTTTATCACTCCACCCCCTTAAGCACCAACTTCGTAGACTGCAGTTCTGCGGTTCCTTATTTCCTTTCTTTCCCTCACAAGTAGATGGACTACCCAAATCTTCTTTACTTCCCCTCTTTGTCGGCTCCGGACGTCTTGCTAGTTTCTTCTTAACCACCTTCTTGACCTGTTTTCTATGACCTACTCTTCCCGCTGTCAGCTGATTCGTCATCTTATCCCTTCCTCTATTGTCAGCAGTCTTCAGTGACTGTTACTTGCATGGTGACGAAGGACTTATTTGCGACCACGCGTCTCTCCTTTCAATGACGTCATACGTGTCTGCTCCCATTCTTCCTGAACTTGCTGTTTCAGACATTCCTTGTGTGGTTACTGCCCTCGAATTTTTTATTACAAATGTAACTTTTTGTTATAAAAGAATAATATGGATCGGTGTCGGGTAGAGTTCCCGGGTAGCTCAGTGGGAGAGCGTTGGTACGTTTAACCAAAGGTCCCGGGTTCGATACCCGGCCCCAGAACAATTTTTCCCTCGAAATTATTCAAATTAACTTTACAGGGAGTTATTCCTGAAAGCTTAATTTGCATAATACACGTCACTGTACGTAACAGAAAACCACAATTTAAAGTCACACAGAGTTAGTGTGCACTCTAATGTTGGTTGCTTGACGGTTGTCAGCCCACTTTGAGGTCTGTGGATATAGAGGGAAAAATTGGATCGGTGTCGGGTAGAGTTCCCGGGTAGCTCAGTGGGAGAGTGTTGGTACGTTTAACCAAAGGTCCCGGGTTCGATACCCAGCCCCGGAACAATTTTTCCCTCGAAATTATTCAAATAATAATTCTTGTTGCATCTTGGAAGCAAAACTAAGTACCGTATATTTTAATTACATATTTTTTTTTGTTTTCATTTTTTGTTACATCCGTATTGAATAGAATTGACTTAAGTGATAAATTTTCTTTCCTTGGCTATTCCAAATTTAATTGGCTAGGTGTTAGGTACCTAATTACCTAGCCTACTTACTGCAATATGAAAGTCAATTCACCTAGTCTTACAGCAAAGCTAGAAGACATTTAAGTGTGAAGCTTTTGTTTTTAATATCTTTATGTCTACTTGAAAATGTCTCTTTATGGTTCTACACTGCTTATAGCAGATATGTTAGGGTAACACGTTTCTTCCATTAAACGCGGCCCGCATACACCTTTATTGTCTTAATCAAGGGAAGTAAAGGATTCCTTTTTAATCCCATAATGCAGATAAGATGCGAGTCTGAAATAGTCCCCTTCCCTTCTGCTGACCCAGATAGCCAAAACTTTGGAAATAAGGGGAATCCCCGACATCGTTGTTTCTGTGCTTAGGCTATATAACTGCTCGGTACGGAATACTTAAACAGCTGCAGCCCCCGGATTAACGGCGTATCAGCTGAAAATGAAGACAATCTCTTTATTTGTTATCGTATTACCTTAATAATACTTTATTCATATTATCTGTTGAGTTATGCTATAATATACAGGATGTTTAAAAAATAAGGGGCATAATTTCAGGTATGTATTTCCCACATGTAGACAATCAAAATAGTTCATTACAACATGTGTCCGGAAATGCTTTATTTCCGAGTTATGGCCTTCACAACACTGAAATTCACCGGAACGTTTTTCTTTCCGCAGGTCGTTGCCGTCAAAGGAGACATTAAGAGGGCACTCTGACAGTTCATTCCGAGGCGAAGGTTACATTCAGTGTTGTGTAGGCGTTAGACTGTGCAACATGTATTCAAATCAAGAGCTGGCAGAGATACACTTCATGTACGGTAAGGCGGACGGCAATGCTGCGCTGGCTCGTCGTTTGTACCAGGAGAGGTACCCACAACGACAATGTCCAGATCGGAAGACATTTGTACGTCTCCATTACCGTCTGTGCGAGTATGGAAAATTTAACTCTCCTGGTTTGGGAAGGGGACGACCAAGATCTACAACTCCAGAAGTACAGGAGGAGATTCTGGAGGCTGTGAACATGACTCCTTCTATCAGCACACGATGTGAGGTCTGTATTCAAGCAGGAGGTGGACATTTTGAACATCTTCTGTAATGACAACGACCTGCGGAAAGAAAAACGTTCCGCTGAATTTCAATGTTGTGAAGGCCATAACTCGGAAATTAAGCATTTCCGGACACATGTTGTAATGAACTATTTTGATTGTCTACATGTGGGAAATACATACCTGAAATTATGCCCCGTATTTTTAAACACCCTGTATTTTGCTCGGGTTTATGTTAGATAACTTTAGTATAGTAGTACGCATTAGAGAGAAATGGACATCGATGGCAAGGTCGCATCTGCCGTCAAAGATTAGACTTTATCTACTAAGTTTTGAAAATATATCCTTCTTCCATCTTAATCTAGGCATACATTTTTTCGGGATAGTAATTGCGATATATTTGGAAGCCCTTTCTTTCATTTTTTAAAGCTTTTATATCCGAATTTCTTCTGTTTTATGTCTTCTAAGTCTCGTTACAAATATTTATCCTTGTGATCACGAAAGTGAACCTACTCACTATACTTCGTTCCATAATGTCTGACAGTAAACATTGCCGGCAGAGGAGGAGAGAATTATAATTGTTATTCAACCAATAGCAGAGGTATCTTTCCACGCTTATCTTGAAGTTGGGAGGGGGTAGAACGCTGCAGGCCACCCACTCCAAGTCAAGCTTGGAAGATATCTCTGCTATTGGTTGAATAGCAGTTATAATTCTCTACTTCTCTGCCAGCAATGTTTATATTTCCTGTCAGACATTATGGAACGAAGTATAGTTCCAAAAACATCATCTTTATAAATTGTAGTCAATTTTCTCTTATCAGATATTTTAATGCGTTATTGAACGACGCTGTATTAACTATTTGGTTGCATGGAGTCGGTAAAATATAAGAGAGAGATTGTATTTGGATTTATACAGGATGTTTAAAAAATACGGGGCATAATTTCAGGTATGTATTTCCCACATTAGACAATCAAAATAGTTCATTACAACATGTGTCCGGAAATGCTTTATTTCCGAGTTATGGCCTTCACAACATTGAAATTCACCGGAACCATACCTCATGTTTTAGAAGACACTCCACTGATCAATCGTCAACATATTCACTTCTTGCATGATGGCGCTCCTGCACACTTCAGTCGTACTGCTCGCCGGTACTTGGATCGAAGGTTTCCTGATCGATGGATAGGTAGAGGTGGCCCAATTGCTTGGCCTCCACGCTCACCTGATCTGAACCCTCTCGATTTCTACTTGTGGGGCCATTTAAAATCATTGGTTTATTCGTCTCCGGTGCCTGATTTGAAATCCCTCCTGAATCGAATTGTGGCATGTTCTGAGGACATACGCAATACTCCTGGAGTTTGGGATCGTGTTCGCAGGTCAATGAGACATCGATGTGAGGTCTGTATTCAAGCAGGAGGTGGACATTTTGAACATCTTCTTTAATGACAACGACCTGCGGAAAGAAAAACGTTCCGGTGAATTTCAATGTTGTGAAGGCCATAACTCGGAAATGAAGCATTTCCGGACACATGTTGTAATGAACTATTTTGATTGTCTACATGTGGGAAATACATACCTGAAATTATGCCCCGTATTTTTGAAACACCCTGTAATATAAAGGATTCGGCATAATTTATCTGACATTTACCTTATGTTGGGGAAAACCTTTGAAAACTCTGTAAGATAATCAGCACAATCTGGAATCGAAACCACTCCGAAATTTCAATTTTCAGTGTTCAAACTTTAATTAGACATTTGTACTGTTATTGCCTTACACAACTAAAGTCGCGTTTCTTTTAAAGTTGTGTATCTAGATATTCTGACTTTATTTAAAATTCATTTCTTTATTACGATAGCAAGAATAGTTTAAATCTAAGAGATTGAGTGATGATTTTCATTACCTCTTTGTACTCGGGAGGTCTAGGGTTCGATTCCAGGGACTGATTATCCTCAATTGGGTCTTTCGTGATTTTGAAAGTCTATTTATTTATTTATTTATTTATTTATTTATTTATTTATTTATTTATTTATTTATTTATTTATTTATTTATTCATTCATTCATTCATTACAAGGTTTTGTAAAATGCGCACATTTCTTACGAGTAGAATAATGGAAAACAGATTTCTAATCAAGACACCATAAAATAGATAATCTGTAGCAATCTGGTTTCATGAGCAGTGTTAACCAGGCTTGCTACTTTCGACGACATATGTTTTTTTTTTTTTTTTTTTTTTTTTTTAAGCTCCATCCGGCAGGCGTTGCTAAGAATTGGCAAATATATCTTTCATGAAGTTAGTAAAACAAGACGGAATGTACAGAAATAAACTGCATTTGTACCGGATGTTATTAATTTTATTTCAGTTGCTATATTTGCCCTCTGCGTGGTTGTTGAAAGATGAGGACATTGTTGCGTCAGCAGTACTCATTTACTTTTCGCATTAATTCGAGTGGTTTTATAACACACGCATGAGGACTTATCTGGACTGCTAAAGGAAATGCGATGTTATATAATTATAGGTTTTCATCACAGCTTAATCATGATTAGATAAATTACATCCTATTCTTACTACTTTAACCATCTTACTAAATAGTAGAGGAAGTGTTACAAATATGGAATACCATTTTGTTTTTTTCATTTTGGAACCTACACGTTTTAAATACTGAACGCAGAGTGTCCCTGTGAATGTTACACTGCAGTTTGTAAGATGTTAGAAAATGTTTTCCTCAAAATCTAACATATTTCCTTTATAAAATTGAGGTACAAATATGGAATACTATTAACCCGTTACTAGATTAACGAAATTACAAAATCAAAATGACATCTACAAAGATAAACACAGAACAAGCATTCAGCATCTTCATTAGGAGGTGTTTTCCCAACCGTAATATGAATCCAGATGAATCGTCTCTCACTTCTTTTCTCGAACTTATTTAAGGATTCTTACATTGCCTTTTCATTTCACTGTTTTCTAAGGTGAGGTTATCCCTCATCCTACAGGTGCCAACACTAGTAACGAAAGAGAAAACCAGGGTATAAAGTTGGAATACTAATAAAACTAGTATTTCATGTTTGTGATACACTCATGCTGTAAGTCATAGGTCTAACTGCAAAACATATAATAATTTAAGAACGAAATCAGTTAAACATACATTGCTATAAATGTAGATCATTTCTCTTTAAGAATACATAATTAATATTTCTAACACTGAGGAATACAAATGTATATTCAAGAAAAGAACTTATCGCCAAAATTTTCACTTTCCTCAAAAACGCAATAATGATCAACGTTTCAACAGCTTCTAACATATTCCCGAGAAGGGATTATCAGTGCGTAGTAATTGGGAAGAGTTCCGCTGGAATACAACTCTTCTTAGGTCGTACATCACACTTTTTCATCTTTATACTCCTATTTCATATTTGTAACATTTTCTTCACTTATTTCTTCAGACGTTAACATCATCCGCCAACAAGGTTGCGGGTTCGATCCCGGGCCAGGTTGATGGCATTTAAGTGTGCTTAAATGCGACAGGCTCATGTCAGATTTACTGGCATGTAAAAGAACTCCTGCGGGGCAAAATTCCGGCATACCGGCGACGCTGATATAACCTCTGCAGTTGCGAGCGTCGTTAAATAAAACAACATAACATTTATTTTCTTCCGACAAACAAAGCATAAAAAAATTATCAATGTACTTTTGGTAATCACAACCAACAATCCTATTGAAGGTACATAAAGTCAATACAAGCTTGGCATTATTATTTATTATTATTGTTATTATTATTATTATTATTATTATTATTATTATTATTATTATTATTATTGAAATATGAGAAATGCCTGTTATTATTCGGTTGAGAAGCTTTTGCCATTCAATCTGCTCTCAAAAAAGCTGAAAGTTAGAATTTATAAAACAGTTATATTACCGGTTGTTCTGTATGGTTGTTAAAATTGAACTCTCACTTTGAGAGAGGAACAGAGGTTAAGGGTGTTTGAGAATAAGGTGCTTAGAAAAAATATTTGGGGCTAAGGGGGATGAAGTTAGAGGAGAATGGAGAAAGTTACACAACGCAGAACTGCACGCAATGTATTCATCTGACATAATTAGGAACATTAAACCCAGACGTTTGAGATGGGCAGGGCACGTAGCACGTATGGGCGAATCCAGAAATGCAAATAGAGTGTTAGTTTGGAGGCCGGAAGGGAAAAAATCTTTGAGGAGGCCGAGACGTAGATGGGAGGATAATATTAAAATGGATTTGAGGGAGATGAGATATGTTGGTAGAGACTGGATTAATCTTGCTCAGGATGGGGATCGATGGCGGGCTTATGTGAGGACGACAATAAATCTCCGTGTGCTTTAAAAGCCAGAAGTATTATTATTATTATTATTATTATTATTATTATTATTATTATTATTATTATTATTATTATTGGCGCATTGACTGTTATACATAGTTTATTTAATTCCGTTCATTAGACTCACTTGCAGCTTACAGCAAATTATATTTATTTATCCTAATTCCATTACCCTAATTCCTGTATAGATGTCAAAGGCAATCGTATGTCTTCATATCCCCTGTTACACTTGTTAATATTGCCTTCACATTTCAGATTTCCCTTTCTCCTCTTCCATTATTATTTCCTTTGTTCTATGTTCTATACCCCGTCTTCGTATTTTCCTGTTTTCTTTTGTTTTCCTTGTTTTTTGCTGTATTATTATTTTATAATTGAATCATTCACTTCCATCACCTTATCTTTTCTTCTTTTCTGTAACTTTCTCTATTCAAACCTTTCTCCCTCTTCTTCCAAATCGAAAGTGAAAGCTAAAGTGGAACTCGTGAGGGCGGAGCATCGAACCATAGTCCTATGATTATGATAAAGACCTGGAAAGTGGTGCAGAGCTGGCATTAGAGTCAGGCGTGCTTCTGCGCCATCTGGCGGTTCCCATCGTAAACTACTGCGAGAGAAGATATATAAACACTGCTGAGAGGTGTAGTGTGGTTGAAATACGCTGTATCTGCAGTAAGCTCAGCTTCCAGTGTTTAATGTGAACTCTTTGAGACAGAGTTCCTGCCCCAAACCCTTCCCGAGATACAGAACACGATCCTATATCCTCCTTCTCTGATCTGCTCAATTTTATAAATGTTTCATAACCTCTGGTCATCGTATTTATTATGTTCTCAAATTCACGAAATAAGAGTTTTCCAATAACTACTACTACTACTACTACTACTACTACTACTACTACTACTACTACTACTACTACTTCTGCTCCTCCTTCTCTTCCACCTTCTCCTCCTCCTCCTTCTCCTTTTACTTCTCCTCTTTCTTCTCCTCCCCTTTCTTCTTCTCCTTCTCCTTTTCCTCCTTCTCCTTTTTTCTCCTTCTCCTCCTTCTCCCCTTTCTTCTTCTCCTCCTCCTCCTTCTTCTTCTCCTCCTTCTCCTCCTCCTCCTTCTCCTCCTCCTTCTTCTCCTTCTCCTCCTCCTTCTTCTCTTCCTCCTCCTCCTTCTTCTCTTCCTCCTCCTCCTTCTCTTCCTCTTCCTCCTCCTTCTTCTCCGTCTCCTTCTCCTTCTTCTCCTTCTCCTTCTTCTCTTCCTTCTCCTTCTTCTCCTCCTCCTCTTTCTTCTTCTTCTTCTTCTCCTTCTTCTTCTTCTTCTCCTCCTCCTTCTTCTTCTTCTTCTCCTCCTACTTCTCCTTCTCCTTCTTCTCCTCCTCCTTCTCCTTCTCCTCCTCCTCCTTCTCCTTCTCCTCCTCCTCCTTCTTCTTCTCCTTCTCCTTCTTCTCCTCCTTCTCCTCCTTCTCCTTCTCCTCCTCCTTCTTCTCCTCCTTCTCCTTATTCTCCTCTTCTTCTTCTTCTTCTTCTTCTCCTCCTTCTTCTTCTTCTTCTTCTCCTCCTTCTTCTTCTTCTCCTCCTCCTTCTTCTTCTTCTTCTCCTCCTTCTTTTCTTCTTTTTTCTTCTTCTCCTTCTCCTTCTTCTGTTTTCTCTTCTTCTCCTTCTCCTTATTCTTCTCCTCCTCCTCCTTTTTTCTTCTTCTTCTTCTCTTCTTCTCCTTTTCTTCTTCTCCTTCTTGTTCTCCTTCTTCTTCTTCTCATCCTTCTTTTCTTCTTCTCCTCCTCCTTCTTTTCCTTCAGCAACTACATACTTTATTTCAATTTACAAACACATCGGAAAAACTAAATAGACCATGAAAATAAATGTTTTCTCTCTTTAGCATTATGATATGATAGAATATTTAAAACGAAATCCCTGTTTTAACTACAAATCCGTAGTTGTGATAGGTGATAGAAAACTTTTGACCGGTAGTGTACAAGCTTATAAAAATCACCATTTTTATGAAAGCCATATGTAACCCTAAATTAAATTCTCGTCGTTTTTATAATATAAGCTTTAAAGAAGAAGCATAATAATAAATAATCTTATGTATTGCCACTCGTACATCATTACTGCTACTAAATCTGTTAAGGCTGAGTTCATAGTGCTACTTCTGTCCCCCATGACCCCGGTAATTTTTCTCAATTTAATTAATAATTACATATATCCTCAACAATGTTCAAGACATAATCAATCCCCCCTACCTAAAAGCCAAATTGGCTAGTCTCTTATATGAGACAACTCATTCTGCCTAAGGTATTCCGTGGTTTTCCTAAGGCGTTAAGACAAATGTCGGGATGACCCATAAAAGAAATCGGCCACGAACCTATATGCCCTTCCCCATTCCCCCTTTTTTAACAAACGACGTAATGCCCTAGTTCAGAGCCTATAAACTGCATATTTAATTTGCGAGATCACTAATTTAGTCGCAATGCGAAAGGACAGGGAACCTTTCAATTTGTAGATTCGGAATTCACGGCGTCTCTCCTGGCGGTCTTCACCTGCCTTGTCATCGAACAACAGACGACAGAGTCTTCTCGACTCCTCCTGCACTGCGAAATATGACAGTTCATTTCAATGTGCAGATTTACACCAGCCATTTCTTCCTCGTCCCGTCCCATGATCACTTAGATCACATTTCCGTCCCCTCGCGTATGTGGTACCAGAGAGGTTACGTCCATTTTCGGTTTTTTCCCCTTCAAAATTTTCTACAACTCCTTCAGTAGAGCAGCGTAACCCGGAGTGAGACTAGTGGCCAACAGGCTTGGAGCTCACATATTTAGTTCTTACAGCCTCGAAACCCTTGCAAGGACGCGTTTTGCGTACCTTTTAAATTTGTCCTCCAAATTCTCCTCTTTCAATTCAATTCAGTCTGGCTCTCTTGTTCGTTCCCAAAACATCTTGCTCTCACATCGTAACTTGGTCAGGTTTCAGTTCGATTCGTCACCTTATATCTGAATGTGATGAGATAGTGGTATAAAACCTATAGAATAAGTTAGAATGAAGAATTGCATACAATTCTATACTAATAATAAATCTGTAGCCGAAATGTTTCTGGTAATTTTCGATTTTCCAAAAATAATTGGTCCTAACATATAGAATTAACCACCCTGAAACCGAAAATCGCTTTTTTGAAATGTTTGTTTGTATGTCTGTCTGTCTGTCTGTCTGTATGTTTGTTACCTTTTCACGCGATAATGGCTGAACGGATTTGGATGAAAATTGGAATATAAATTAAGTTCGTTGTAACTAGAGTTCAGGCTATATGGCATTCAAAATACATTATTTAAAAGGGGGTTATAAGGGGGCCTGAATTAAATAGATCGAAGTATCTCGCTTATTATTGATTTTTGTGAAACATGTTACATAACAAAAGTTTCTTTAAAAATAATTTGCGATAAGGTTTATTCCTTGAAAAATTTTGATAGGACTGATATTTAATGACATAAATGAGTTTTAAAATTAAAATAACTGCCATCTAAGGCCGTGTAATGAAATGAAAAACAAATGACTTCGTCTATAAGGGGCCTTGGACAGCAACAATCCAAAGCTATGAAAGATAGCCTACAGAGAATGTTTCTGTGTTTGTATGAAGTAATATCGGAAGCTAAGTTAACCGATTTGTATAATTAATTATTATTTCACCATTGGAAAGTGTAGTTTCTCTAGATGGACATAATGCTATAATGTTATTACAGTAACTTCTGATATAATATAATATAATATAATATAATATAATATAATATAATATAATATAATATAATATAACATAACATAACATAACATAACATAACATAACATAACATAACATAACATAACATAACATAATATAATATAATATAATATAATATAATATAATATAATATGTAATATTATATAATATAATTTAAGTTATTTGAAGGGTTCAGAACCATTTACTGAATACGTAGAAAACAAAGGTTAAAATTAAGTTATTACCATAATTCAATGGAAACCTATAACAAGTAAAATAAAATATACACATTAAATGTAAATGATGTCAATCTTCATTAAACTATGGCTGCATGTAATAAAAATTGAGAAACATGTTAAAGGAATTGTCATTGCACCAAATGAGTGTCTCTGGACCAAAATGGTCGCATTTTATTTATTTGGATGCAATTTAAATTAAGTAACACATTAAACGATTTATCCTTCTATCAAACACGAATGTTCCCTGAATCAAATGTCCTATTTTAATTATGTTATTACTTTATATTTATTTCTAACGGGTGCAGCGGAGCGTACGGGTACGGCTAGTTCTAAATATTAGATCAGTAGCAGTACTTGAAGAGTCACAAAATCTAACATGAATCGCGCCAAACTTCCCTAAATTCATAGCGTGATTTGACTTGCATGTCATGAAGTGACTGTGCAGAGGAATTCTGTCTTCCGTTCTTGTTGCAATATGAAAGCAGAAGAGGAAGCCAAATTACAGGGAATTCCACTCCAAATACAAAATGAAAGTGAATTATTTTAATCCAGAACGAGGATGCATATGGAATTAATATTCCAAGACGGCGGAACATTATGGGGCTTAATCCCGCGTTTGATCTGGGAGAGACCGCACAACTGGCAATTACCGTGAGAGAATGCTCAAGACGTCTGCACACAAAGCGAGAAATGAGTATCATCATCCTTTGTCGTGTAAGAAACTCAAATTACATGCAAGGCATGAATTTGTGTGTGTCTGAGGAGACGCAATAACAAAGATACAGTTTTTATTACGGACCCCGCGTAGCTGCCTCGAGGTTTTACATAACAAAGGTGTTTATATGCGACGCGGAATAAAAATAAGGGACCCCAAGCATAAGGAACGAATAATTTAGGCTTGATAATAATTGTAACCAACGAAACTGTAAATCACCAACGCGAAAATTTGTATATAATAATTCAAAAGTTTCGTATTCACTAGAACAGTATTTCTTAGAAGTTTATAAAGGGAACATTTTATTATTTTTTTATTCTGTTCAACAATTACAAGCTATAAAATATACTCTCAAGTTAATACCAGCGAATAGGTAACTAATTATGGACACTTCGCGTCGGTACCTTTGAAGTAGCCGGGCTGATTTCAATGACCTTTAAGCCAGCTAGAGTGTGAGATTCTGCTTTCTCCCTAGAGTTGGCGCTGACATCACACCAGCTAGCAGTCGACACAGCGGAAATATAACACATATAATTAACACATCTAGGTACATCATGTACTCAAATAAAATAAATTGGATCCATAAAATAATAAATCCGTCATTAGCTGTAATGTCTAGACTCTAGAGTTTCTTTATAATGAGACTTGAGACGTTGACCCCAACAACAATTAAAATATGCAATGATTTCATAGCACTGAAAATGGAAAAACAAAACTCTTATGAGAAGTAAAAGCATAGCTATACCTATATTATATTATATAGAAATATTAAACTAATTTCATACATAATTTTATAATGTATTATATTATTTTATAATATAATTTATTATATCTGAAATATAAAAAATTATTATTACATCTTGTTTGCCACTGAGAAATAAGGAAAAGCTGTTAACTGTTAACTTGAATTTATTTGAAGCAAAGTATTACTGTATTATGCAATAAGGTAGGCGTTGTTTGGATCCTGTGTCTCAACTCTACTGTCAATTGAAGAGTCCACTGCAAGAATGATGGATGTCACTTTCTTGTCGAAAATGAACCAAGACTGTCAATGCATAGCTTAAGACATATAGAATGTACATAGAGAGTTATATGGCATTAACACTGATAGTCATTGTCCAGTAATATCGGAAAATCATGGTTAAACTTTGACGCTAAGCATTTCAAACTTTCAATTGCTTCTCCTGCAAAATGTATTCCAAATGACATCCATCATTCTTGCAGTGGACTCTTCAATTATTATCTTAGCGTATGCTCGATTACACCAACCTCTAGCGCTTGAAAGTGGAATTAAACGCCGGTGCACAGAGAAACAAAACACAGGAAAATTCGCTCAGTGTCCGTTCTTTATAATCCCTATTCACTGTTAATACCAAGAAATTTTAATCAGCAGGCCTATTACTGTCATCATCACTGCAATAATGGGAATCTGAATTTTTGTTATTGTTGATTAGAACTGAAGAGAATAAAGCTACAAAAACTTATTGAGCATTTCATGTAATAGTTGTGTTTGTGTATTAAATTATTTTAAAATAGTGTATACCCTTCAAGAGAGAACATAAATCATACTTATAGATTAAATTTAGGAAACTACACAAAATAAGCTGTGTTTTCATCCTACAACCACAGTCTAGTATATACAGTCACGAAGCTCAATACGTAGTAAATATGCATCCATAGATTAAATGAAAATAAATTCTCTAAAGAGCAAATCCATCAGCTTTACAAGGAAAAGAAATAAAATAGTCGCATCGTATACGTTAGGGGGTGAAACCATTCCGGAAGTTAACAAATGTAAATACCTCGGAATAACATTTAGCAGCGATCTCGGCTTGGGGGAACACGCTACAGACACAGCGGGAAAAGCATGGAGAGCGTTACACTTTGTGATGAGGGTACTAAGAAAAGGTTCTGATAAATCCAAAGAGAGTGCATATAAGTCACTAGTACGTCCAGTAATGGAATATGGTGCTGCATGTTGGGATCCTTACAGATTAGAACATATTAAGACACTGAAAAAAGATTCAAAAACGGGTTCTCAAGTGTTGTCGGAAAAATTCACCATTAAAATGGGACACACCCACGGACAGGAGAACGCGAATTCGATTATGCGCAATGTTCAAAACATACAGAGGTGAGCCTGCCTGGAGAGAAATAAAAAATAGGTTGTAGCCGCCAAATTACTCTTCAAGGAACGACCACTCATATAAATTGAGGGAAAGAAGGTAGAGAACGGACACTGGTAAGATTTCTTTTCTCAATCGTACTATCAGGGACTGGAATGCTTTACCTGCAGACTTACTAAAGGCTTTACCAACAACCAAAAATGTATTTAAAAATAGGCTTAAGGACCTTACTAATAGACGGTAATTATACACAGTATTTAAAGGGTGTAAATGATATGTTGTTATTGGAGTGTTGTATCAGTGAAGAAGTATGTCGTGTCAGTGAGGTGTGCTGTGTAAGTGAAACGTGTTCCTGTCAGTGAAGATTTATAGTTTATAGTGGCAGTGCATAGTATTTGAACAGTGAAATATTTTGAAGTGTTAGTGAAATCTGGATAGAATCAGTGAAATGTGTCGTAGTTCCATTGCAGTGAGTGAGTTGACAGCGAAATGAGTGTAATTTGAAAGGTACTTGTGCAGATATGCACATATCATATTGGTGGGTTTTAGTTCGATCTTAGTTTTAAGATACAAATTAGATTTATTTCAAATGTTATTTTAAGTGATCGTTTCATTTAATTTAGTATATTCCCTGTTGTTGTTATTATTATTATTATTATTATTATTATTATTATTATTATTATTATTATTATTATTATTAGTATTAATTATTAGTATTATTATTAATTGTATTTTTAATTAATAAGTTTATTATTGTCATTATTGAGTGTAATTAGTTACCACTGCCACCGGGTATATACCCACTGCAGTATGAATAAATACATACATAGATAGTTGCTAACCACTAGGATCGCTAATATCGCCTCATTACAGACAATGCGAACTAGTACCGGCAAAGTCTATTGTTCTTAGCACCCTCATAACTCAAGCTTCGTGACTGTATAGCATATACTAGACTGTGCTACAATCAACTGAAGAGTCCACTGCAAGAATGATGGATGTCATTTGGAATACATTTTTCAGGAGAAGCAATTGTAAGTTTGAAATGCTTAGCGCTCAAAGCTTAACTGTGATTTTCCGATCATTACTGGACAATGACTATCAGTGTTAATGCCATATAACTCTCTATGTACATTCTATATGTCTTAAGCTATGCATTGACAGTCTTGGTTCATTTTCGACAAGAAAGTGACATCCATCATTCTTGCAGTGGACTCTTCAACTGATAATAACAAAAATATACAGGTTGCCAGACGACGATAGAAAACAAAAGATGCGGAAACAAATGAGGTGAATAAGCAATTGGTTGCTCTCTCATATTTAAGTATAACAATATAGGGATGCCATTTGAAATTTCAAAGTGGGAATCGCTGAGGGTAGGGGTGAAATCTAAAATGCAATTAAGCCTGGTTTCAGACTTCCCCTTCAATATCTAAATTGATGTGTTTTTGTTTAAATTGAATTCAATTTAAATAATTAGTTATTTAGACTGGGAAATTTTGAAATGAAAGAGAGAGAGAGAGAGAGTGTGTGTGTGTGTGTGTGTGTGTGCGCGCGCGTGCGTGCGTGCGTGCTGCTATGTCACTATGACACAAGAACAATTACCTTGGTTACGTCATCAACAACTAACACATCAAAACGTCTTAAACGTTTCTATTCAAGAGTTTATTTCCGTGCTGTTTTCTCTTTAGCGCTTTTAATTTAATTTATTAAGACAAAATGTGAAGAGGAGGAATTGTCTCTTCGGCTCTTCACTAACTCGTCACACACTACCCTTAATGCTGCCGCCATATTCTTAAAAATAACTGTGAAAGTGCAAGTAATCTGCGTGAATATGTTCCGGAAAAGTTATTACCAACATACACACAGTCACCAGTGTGAGAGTGTCAACATTCTCCATTACAGTATTTTGTAGCTGTCATCATTCACCGGTGATTGATGTAAAAACAATTTTGATGTAAAAACAATTTTCTCTCCATAAATTTCTGACGTTGAACAAAAACACCTACATAATGTCTACAATTGCTGTAGATCTATGGCGACATCAGTCATATTCCTAACATTCCCAGTAAAATTATAGGTAGATGTGCAGAGTGTTAAAGAGCATTCAATGTTTTGAGTGATGGTAATGTTCATCGAAAAAAGTCTAATAAACATGGATCCTATAATTAGTATCTTTCGAGATATGAGTACGTGTTAATCAATATCATACGAATGCTCAATGTTATTTCCGTTTTAAAAAAAATCAATATTCTGAGAGAGAAAAAGATTAATAAACATGGGTCCTACAATGAAATTTTGTACTAAACAAGGGCTTTGAAATAGGTACCGTCAAACCGGGCTACTTGGACCCTTAAGGTGTTACTTGAACCCAGAAGAAAAAAATGTTTACTTACCATTGGAGTAACTTAGATGAAAAAAGTTGTACAGATGAAAGTTTGCAAAGAAAAAAACCACAACTTTCGACACCAAACTGTTATTTTATATCGACGAAAACATTTTTTTTCTTCTGGGTTCAAGTAACACCTTAAGGGTCCAAGTAGCCCGCTTTGACGGTATTGTAAAAACAGAATATCTTCTAATATGAGCTCATTACGTGTTTGTTATTGAGTATACGCCAGTCATGTCAATTGATGCCCATAGGCGCAAGCGCGGGCTTTAGAGCTCAGGGGAGCCCGAGCGCTTTACAGCGGAAAGGAAAGAGAGAGACAAAAGAGGTAGTATACAGGGTGTTTAAAAAATACGGGGCATAATTTCAGGTATGTATTTCCCACATGTAGACAATCAAAATAGTTCATTACAACATGTGTCCGGAAATGCTTCATTTCAGAGTTATGGCCTTCACAACAATGAAATTCACCGGAACGTTTTTCTTTCCGCAGGTCGTTGTCATTACAGAGGTGTTCAAAATGTCCACCTCCTGCTTGAATACAGACCTCACATCGATGTCTCATTGACCTGCGAACACGATCCCAAACTCCAGGAGTTTTGCGTATGTCCTCAGAACATGCCACAATTCGATTCCGAAGGGATTCAAAATCAGGCACCGGAGACGAATAAACCAATGATTTTAAATTGACTTGCAACGCTACCCTTCGTGTGCTGAGAGAAGGACTCATGTTCACAGCCTCCAGAATCTCCTCCTGTACTTCTGGAGTTGTAGATCTTGGTCGTCCCCTTCCCAAACCAGGAGAATTAAATTTTCCATACTCGCACAGACGGTAATGGAGACGTACAAATGTCTTCCGATCTGGACATTGTCGCTGTGGGTACCTCTCCTGGTACAAACGACGAGCCAGCGCAGCATTGCCGTCCGCCTTACCGTACATGAAGTGTATCTCTGCCAGCTCTTGATTTGAATACATGTTGCACAGTCTAACGCCTACACAACACTGAATGTAACCTTCGCCTCGGAATGAACTGTCACAGTGCCCTCTTAATGTCTCCTTTGACGGTAACGACCTGCGGAAAGAAAAACGTTCCGGTGAATTTCAATGTTGTGAAGGCCATAACTCGGAAATAAAGCATTTCCGGACACATGTTGTAATGAACTATTTTGATTGTCTACGTGTGGGAAATACATACCTGAAATTATGCCCTGTATTTTTGAAACACACTGTATATCGCTTGGTCGAGCTATATTCAGGGATGGCCAGCACTGATTCAATAGAAGAAGGGAAGAGAACTTATTAAAACTATATCCATGTTAATTTTGAGATTTGTCTCAGAAGTATAAGTGCATTATAGCAATGTAAGTTTTAATTTTAATGATCATTTTTCACAAGATTGTTTTTTATTCAAAATGAATATTTTCTCAACTTTTTGAAATAGAAAAGTGAAATTTTCAGATGTTTATTTAGTAGCGTTACAGGTAATGAAACGATGTTTTCGTAAATCTAATGTATCGTAAATACGTATTACTGAAGATATTGTATTGAAATTTTTGAAAATATTTGCATGGAAAATGTTTGTAAGGAAATGAATAGAACAAAGCAACTACTGTTACATCATAAACAAAAGATATGTGCCCATGTGTTGTAAAAACATCAGCTCTATAGCTTCAGAAGATTTCGAGAAAATAATTTAATATTCTGATGATAGGAAGTTGCGCACCAATGTCACCTTAAAAGCATACTGCGATAAGAGTTTTGTTATGTAATATTAGTTAGGCCTACAGTTAAAACATATACCTAGGTAACTTTGCTTTGTACTATAATATTGTTTTGTTTAGTTTATTGATTACTTTTATAAGGCTAAAGATATCACCAATATCAATTCCAGCTCTCTTTTTTTGGAATATAACTTTCTTTATGAATGATGTGTTTCATCCACTTAGTATAGTATATTTTGTACTACTATGGAATGTATGTGAATATTCCTTCTTATCTCTTTATTATGTTATTAACGTTTAAAACACAACTGCAATATTAAAAAATTGGTGTTAGTACTTTTTTCCGGACAATATACGTGATATCAAACAAAGAAGCCATGTAAAAATAACGACATAAAATTTCACGTTCCGTTTGAAGTTTGTGCACCACTGTTTTTTAAATCCAACAGGCTGCTTATTCATATACATAACCCTTACTCATTCCATACCTAGCGCTTGATGTCCGCGCACGACGTCAAGGTATACGGTATCATTTCGGAAATGCAATAAACAAAAAAGTAAAAAGGTGTACAGTCATTTGATTTTTGCAGTGAACAGTATACCTAATAAGAAACAGACAAAGAGCTTACATTAGGTAAAAGATATGCTGTTCTTAGAATACTAGTTTCAAAACCTTTGTTTCATACAAAATTTAATTTTAGGATTCATATTTATTAGGTTTTTTCTTGTTTTGTTTAATACTATTACCACCTCAAAGTATATTGAGTGTTTTTTTTAATCTAAATAACATTGGACATCTCCTATGATATTGGTGGACATGTACTCATATCACGGAAGATGATAATTTTAGGACTCGTGTTTGTTAGAATTCGTTTTGTGGTTTTGATGGGTACTACCACTACAAAATATTGTACATCTTGATTACACGACTTTTAACACTATATCACTTTGGAAAACGTATTATACACTGGTGGCCATAATTGTGGAAACTTTTTGTTTTTGTACTGAATTATTGTCCCGCGCCGTGGCGTCGCGGTCTAAGGCATCTCGCCTAGGACTCGCGTTACGGAATGCGCGCTGGTTCGATTCCTCATGGGGAAGAAATTTTCTCATGAAATTTCGACCAGTGTATGGGACCGGTGCCCACCCATCATCGTGTTGCACTTGGGGAGCTACGATAGGTAGCGAAATCCGGTTGCGAATACCATCTATATTGACTGGGGGGATCATCGTGCTAACCACACGATATCTCCATTCTGATTGGATGATCGTCCACCTCTGCTTCGGCATGTGGGCGTGAGGCCAGCAGTCGTCTGGTCGGTCTAGGCCCTTCACGGGCTGTAGCGCCACGGATTATTATTATTACTGAATTATTATAAAATCTGTATTGTTTCACAGATTTATACAATTGAAAATGTTATTAGTGACTGATTCGTTAATTATGGTGTTATAATAAAGGTATTATATTAAATCTTGAATATTTTAACAATAAATAATCATTACTATGTGGGGAATTATGTCCTTTCGTGAAGCCATTGTGATAGAATGATCAATAAAGTTTGTTGTAAAGCAATCAGGAGTTAACGAACGAATAGTTAAGTCAAACTAATGATAGAAACACACTAATAATGTCCATATTTTATGCTAACAGTGCTCATCAATGCTTTTACTGATTAAGAATAATGTTAAAATCAACAATGGAACAGTTTTATTGTAGTAAATAATGCGAAATTATAATGAAATCTGAAAATAATATTCAGATCTTAAACAACAAGAACATAATTCCCCACATAGTAGTGTTATTTATTGTTATAATATTCAGGATTTATATAATACCTTTATTGTAATCTCATAATTAACGAATCAGTCACAAATAACATTTTTTAATTGTATAAATCTGCGAATCAATACGAATGTTACAATAATTCAGTACAAAAACAAAAAGTTTCCAGAATTATGGCCACCAGTGTATATCATTCACGTGTTATATTTTATGTTACCTTGTTAACATGTTTTGACCTGCTATCGGCCATCAACAGAACTGGTCGTTCTGATGAACAAAAGGCACCAAGACCAGCAACGACCAGTTCTGATGATGGCCTATAGCAGGCCGAAACAAGTTAACAAGGCAACATAAAATTCAACACGTGAATGATATATAATACGTTTTTTTTTTCAAAATATTGAATATTTATAACATTTGTATAGGGCAAAGGTGCCAAATATAAAAGACTCTTTAAAAATGCTATAAATTCCAGATTTTCTGAGAATAAAGTTGTTAAATTTGATCACCCAACTCATCTCATTATATAAAGAATTTAATGTTTTAAATATAAAGCAAATTTATATGTATACTATTTTGAATCACTACCATAAATATCGAGCTAAATGTATATCATCCAATCATGGCCACAACACAAGAAGATACAATATTTCGCTCCCCCTCATTGAACAAAAATGTAAGACTGAAGCAGGTCTAAGGCACAGTTCTAATTACGGTCCAAGATTATATAATGATTTTATAAAGAGGAATCCAAAATAAAATTATTAAACAATACATTATTAAAAAAACAAGTGCTTGAACTGTTTTTAAAATTATAATCATGTAAATTCTTATTCTTAATTTTTTTTTTCTATCACTTTAACAATGTTGTATTCTTAACTTAGTATGTTTATGTACCTGTAGGCTATGGTACCGTTGGTTTGTTTGTTTTTGTTTTTATTCTTATTCTTTTTAAACTTTATGTGCAGTTACATTTAACAGTTTAAGCACAGTTGTGATTATTATTATTATTATTATTATTATTATTATTATTATTATTATTATTATCATCATCATTTTATTCATTATTATTTTTCTTCTGTCCACTTTTCATTCTTGGCCAAGCCTGACCTCAACCATTTTGCTTTTTCGGGTGTGACCCAGTTACATTGTATTTATACATGGACATCATTTTATTTTTACTAACATTTTTAATATTAACTTGCCTATACCTCTGGATCAACGCCGTTTGCTACCCCCTTCCACAACTGGAGTTCGATGATACTGGCGTAATATACAAACAAATCACTTTACTAGGTATAGGAGGGAAGAAAAGTAGTTCATCCATTTACGTAAAGTAGGAAATATTGCGCTTTGAGTTTGATCATTTTCATTAGGTTTTTGTTTAATTAAAATACAGTACAGTATTAACAATAAGTGTTTTTACTCACGAACTGAGCTGTCCATGGGATGTATCCATTATGCAGTGTATATTACACTGTCTACAGCACATTAGCGTACAATATAGAGAATGAAGTTAAATTTAAAAATAATCATAATATGGATATTTAAACACATTTTTTAAAATGGTGGCCGTTCATTTCGATACAGGCTTCAGTTCTAATGTGCATATTATCGCACTATAGACTATTGTACCTAATCCCAATTACCAGTTTCGTTCTTCGTACTAGTAACTCATGTTGAAATAATTCTGTACCTACTCTATAAAAGAGTACCTTACGTACTGTAAATTCAATCTTCACTTCTGCCCGATCCGAAAAGATGAAATTACTCAGACATGCTATCTATTGTCCGTCCAAGTGGTTATGTCGTAAAGTCGTAGAAAGGGAGGAAATCACGTGACAGTTAATTACTTAACGAGGCCCTTTTAAGTTATTTTAAATAGTCGTGTAATATTACGTAGACGTCCAATTCCTAACAGAAATTAATGTTCTCTGAAAAGAGCTAAGACAGCCTAGCCACTAGCTGGCGAATAAAAGCTGGTGGGGGAAACCGGGATTCGACGTAGGCAAATGGACGACAGTACCTGTGCGAAAATGATTCAATATTGAAAGCTCTTTCGTCACTGGAAAACGCGAACTTATTTTTGGAACGTACTGTTTATTATGACTACTACTATGACTGTATATGCGGTCTTGGATCTGTGTGGAGGACGATTGAACTTCATTAGTAGAGAAGGGGTGGGAGTGAAGTACATTCAAAAACTCAGGTACAATAAAAATTGAAGTAAAAATAAAATGATGTCCCTGTACAATAAATTGTAATATGTAGGCTATTTTATTATGAGGTTGGTTATGAATTTAAAATTTTGAAGAATATTCATATAAGAGTATTACAATAGCGTTGTAAAATATTTGTTATTGTACGTAATTTTTGCTTCCAATAAAAATCTCTTAATCTTAATCTTAATTTATTGTACGCCGAATAACATTAACTTCAGAATTTGTCATGAAATTTAAAATAGCTATAAGTTCTTTTCTCGGTGTCGCCTTACGAAGAAAGACAGACACATTTGATAGCGTCCCACGTGCATCCTGCCTGAGCACGAACAAGCAAATTTCCCATGGGAATGAGTAATTACTTGATTTTCTTGTGAAATGCAATCACTCGGCTAATTAAAGAGGCAGTGTGACATGTGCAAACAAGACTGAAAGTCGACTTTGAAAATGAAGAAAGAAATGTCAGAAGTCGGAGAGGAATCCTGTTGTAATCTTGGCTCTCTTAGTTCGTGGCTAAATATTTACAGACTAGAAATTCATGTCGCGTTCAGTGTAACATCTTGCTACGGTCTTAGAAATAAACAACATAATAATTGTGTAATACAGATGTTCCACCTCAAGAAAGAGTTTTAAGTGTGTCTACTTTTAATATCCTTTCTTCCTTAATTTCATTTTTACATTCGTTTTCTCTTACACTCTTTTTTCATTCTCTCTCATACTCTTTCCTGTTCTCTTACTCTGCTTTTTCGTACTCTCTCGCGCTGCTTTTTGGTTCTCTCTCAAGTTCTTTCTCATATTTTTTTTTTCGTTCTCTTACTCTGTTTTTGTTTTGTTCTGATACTTTTCTTCGTTTTCAGTTACAATTTTTTTCGTTGTTTTCCACGCTTTCTTTCGTTCCCCTTTACATTCTATTTTCGTTACCTTTCACACATTTCCTTTCTCTTTCACGCTCTTTGTTGTTCTCATTCACAGTCTTTTCTCGTTATTTTTTTCGTTCTCCTTCGCACTATTTTTCGTTCTCTTTCACACACTTTTTCATTTCCTTTCATATGTTTTTCGTTCTCTTTCACACAATTATTCATTTTATTTCGTATATTTTTCATTCTCTTTCACATTATTTTTCGTTTTTCACTCTCTTTTTTATTTTCTTTCATATCTTTTTCGTTCCCTTCCTCACTATTTTTAGTTCTCTTTCACACTATTTTTCTTTCACTTTCACACACTTTTTTATTTTCTTTCGTAGCCTATATGTTTCGTTCGCTTTCACAAATTTCTTCATTTTATTTCATATATTTTCCGTTCTCTTTCACATTATTTTTCTTTTTTTCCCAATCTTTTTTATTTTCTTTCATATGTTTTTCGTTCCCTTTCTCACTATTTTTCGTTCTCTTTCACACACTTTTTTTCTTCTTTCGTAGCCTATATGTTTCGTTCGCTTTCACACACTTTTTCATTCTATTTCATATATTTTTCGTTCTCTTTCACAATATTTTTCGTTTTTCACACTCTTTTTCATTTCCTTTCATATGTTTTTCGTTTCCTTTCTATTTTTCGTTATCTTTCACACTATCTTTCGTTCTATTTTACGTACTTTTTATTTTCTTTCGTAGCCTATATGTTTCGTTCTCTTACACACACTTTCTCATTTTCTTTCTTATATGTTTCGTTCTCTTTGAGACTCTTTTCATTCTCTCGTACTATTTTTTATACTCTCTCATTCCTTTATTTTCCAACGGCTATTTTCTTTTTTTTTTCTATTATATAGGGTAAAGGTTGGTAATATTGTGATATGAGTAATATCGTAATAGTTCTTTTTGAGAGTTTGTTATACTTGGCTCGGAAACATGACGGTCTCTTTTCTTGGAACTGTTAAACTCTCATAAGCCCCCATCCACTCCTCAACCCCTAGCCGCGTGGCAGAAATACAATAGATCCCAGCATTGCCAAATCTAGCTGTCTTTGCCTCTAATACCTGATGGCTTTTACCCACTTACAGTCAGTCGTTTCAGCTGTTAGTCGAGGTCTTGTTTCATACTGTTGTGCGCTTCGATATGTCTGATTTTTTTCGGCCGTGGTTAACGAGTGGTGGAGTAGGTTATCCGCAGCCAGGGCCTTCTAATTCACCTGAAGATGCTGGACCATACTATAGGGAAGACCAGGTAACTTGATACCCTAAGGGTGAAACCTAACCATTTTTCCCCCATTACTACAAATGCTAGTGGATTATGGTGATTTTCTAGTTTGAAGGTTGAATTTTCTTTTGCCAACTTCGTTTCGAATTTCGATACTGACAAATACTATAAATGGTAGTGATTTTGTAACCGGTATGTTGGCAGCTGAGGCAAATATCGACAATATTTGCCGGTACTGGAGTTCCATGAAATTAAAATTGTACTAGATTTCTCAGCCGGTTACTGGAAGATAGTGAAATTCGAACTTATTAATAATTAATTAATATTAGTATTAATATTAATACATAATAGTTATGTTATATGTTGCGTTGTGGTTATAATTCAAGAATAGTCAGATAAGTACGAATGAATATAATATACTTGGGCGTGATAATGCACGTGGGTAATGGATAGAAATATTATTTCAAATTTTAATGAATTTCTTTCATGTTTAGATTTTTATTACTATGTCAAAAAAAATGAAATAGTGTTGCAGTGACTCCTCCAAGGAAGAAAATGTGTGGCATTCAGAGTACGCTTCAGAAATCTGTAGTTCACGTGTATAATGAGTTGAAGAAAGAAGATAATGAAGAAGGAATTATGCTAACGGAGACAGCAATTACAACCAGAATAGGACAATTATTAGGAGTAAGTATTCTTAAGCATACATTTCAAAGTGGTAGTTTGCACTAATAATTTCATGATTGTGGTCAAACAAAACAAATTTTTAGATTAGGCCTAATGTTTAATCAAGTCAGTGATTTTCATATTGCCAAACTAAATACATTTAAGATACTGTAATACTGCAGTAGGTGATAGCTTAAATACATTTACAAATTAGACGAACAAGTAATCAAACAGCACGAAAGTAAATTTCCAGTTTTCTCTTTGTGTATTAAATTGACCGTTCAGATCACAATTTACATGCCACATCGGCCGAAGAAAATACAAGTCATATTGTAATTATTAACTTGATATTGCAGCAAATATTACATGAATGTTGGCCTGTTATGGTGCTTAAAAATAATTCAGTTTTATATAATGACTATATAACATACTCTATAAAGCATAGGAACGTTGACTCTGGCTGAATAATTTATTCATGACTGGTCTAAGTAATATTAAATATGGTGTTTCTTCAGAAAAGCTACCCCACCCAAAGTACTTGTTAAGATATAACACTCGAGAGGACGAGGACGCACTACTGGGAAACTAACCATTTCTCTTCGTCCTGGACCTCTCGCATGTTATATTGGTAATTAGTAACAAGTTTGAGGGAGGGACTACAACAATGCATTAGAATATACAGGTAAGTGTCAAAGGATTTTTGTGCTGAAAGTATTTGTGGCTGTGCACTAAAACCACGTGTTCATCACTATGTAAATATCACAGAAATCAATTAAACAAAATAAAATTATGCCTTCTTTGGTGTAGCTTTTCTGGAGAATTACCTAAATATTAGCCTACTTAAACCTATCGTAGACCCAACCTAACATGTTGATCATTTTCTATTCATGTAGCTGTAAATGTTGGTATTATGCATGAATTTTATGATATAACAATTTTTAGAAGTATTATGTTATTGTTTGTTATTACAGCTTGGCTCAACTACAGCCATGAAAGTGATAAATTCACACAAGGGGACCCCACTCGTGACACCAGGAAAACATAGACTACGTAAACATCCAGTGACTGATGCTGATGATTTTACGAAAGATGCAATTGCGAGATTTATTTATGACAAGTTACATAAAGGTAGGGAAGTTACAGGAATTATTGTATTGATTTATGCAATGTAATTCTGATATTAGTCATAGGCCTATGTATAAAAATATGGCATAATTTTCATTTACTGTTACAGGGGAAGTACTAACAGCAGCAAAAGTTCTGGAACATATGAATGATGATTATGAAACATATTTATTTAGAGTATCCTTATCATTGGTGAAAAAAATTTTGAAAGAGATGAAATTTCTATGGAGCAAAGGGGATCCTTATACACATGTATGAGAAAGTGATGTTATTCGTTTTTAAGAGAATATATAAGAAATGTGGAGCGTGAGAACCCTAAACCCGTAGTATTCTTGGATGAGACTTGGATTTTTATGAATGGTAAATTTCAATGTATTGTGAGACATTGAGTGATTGAATTTTTTACTAACAAATAGATTAACACTTATGTGGAATATGAAATTGCAATTAATATAGGCTACTAGTAATGAATTCAGGTGGGAACAACATGTTTTGCAATTAATAGTTTCATATTATAACTAGAGGTTAGTTATAAAATTCTTGAACGGTTTTCCTGTCTTTAAAATTTTTGTGTCTCTTAGAGTGTCAATGTGAATTGCTTTTCTCTCTCTGTTTTTTTAAGTATGATCACCCACTTATTCATGAAATAAACCAGGTGAAGTTTCCAGTGACATGAATGGTGTTATTCATAGACCAACAAATGAGGGTGGAAGATTAGATGCCGGAACGAAAGGTGGATTTATACTCGGTAAGTTATATTGATTTATATTTTACATAAATTTGGCAAGAGTAATTTTTTAAATCAGGGTACAAAAATATAAAAATTGGTGACTAAATAAAAACGTGGGAAAGCCTTTCACCAAAGAGGATCTCATGTCATGTTATGTTATGTTATGTTTTATTTTCTTTATTTAAATGCTGTGAATTCATGTGACGTAATTATATGCCCAGGTATAATTTTTATTGCAGGTGCTGATTTAATTTTTTCATGCAATTGAAAGAAAAGTCAGGACTACCATAGTGCTATGAATAGCCCTGTAGTTGAGAAGTGGGTGCAAACACAGTTGTTGACCTGAGAACATTAGGGCAATGTGTTATTGTCATGGATAGTGCTGCATATCATAGCAGACTTGTGAAAAATCAGCCAACAACAAAATGGAGGAAAGAACAGCTACTGGTGATTGCAACTGAATATAATAGATTTGTTGTACTAAATGATAAGAGTTGTACTAAATGATAAGAGTTGATGGTGTGAAATCACCTTTTGATATTACATTGCAATATTAATTTCCATACTTTACAGTCATTATTATTATTATTATTATTATTATTATTATTATTATTATTATTATTATTATTATCTTTACTACTACTACTACTACTACTACTACTACTACTACTACTTATAGATGCTACTTTTTTCTTTCAGGTGAAATTGAATCTACATAAGAATCCTAAAACAACAGAGCCTTGCCAATTACTGTTCTGAAGCGGCCTTGTCTTATGTGTTGTGTCTATATACAATTAATTCTTTCAGTTTTTTTTCCCCTTTAATGTAATGAAGTTGTTGGTTGATTGATACCAAGTGTTCAGCAGTTGATGTCATTTGTTATCTTGCACTCCAATATTTAACCAGATGATTGAAAGCTGTGTAAAGTTAAACAGTCAAGACAATGATCCATATCTTCATTGAGATTTCAGAAATGGCATGGGGAGATTCTGAAATATCAGTTCTTTGTAAATATTTGAGACAATCATGGCCTGTGATAATATGAGTACTGCCACTGTAGATTTTCATAGAAGTTCAGTTATTAAATTAGGTGTATTATTTTTACTATGTATTGTACTATATTTTTGTTTCGCTTAATTGATGAATTATATATGCTGTAAATTGAATAGTAGACTGTAGGTCTATAGCTTAACTGATGAATTGTATGTGCTGTAAATTAAATAGTAGGCTGTATACCACAAGTGATGAATTGTTTATGCTTGTAATGTGAAGTAATTTGCATGATATTTATTATCAGTTTCTGTATATTTCAACTGATTGAATTGTTTATACTTTTAAATTGAATTAACTTGATTGCTATGTATTATATTTTATAGCTTAACTGATGAATAATTGTTTAGGTTTGTCAATTTAATAATCTGAGTGCCATGTACTTCATATTTTTAGTGGAGCCACCAATGTAGCTTAGTCGGTAGACTCGTTGGCCTGCAAATTCAGAGCTGCACTCGAGGGTAGTTTGGATCCCCCATTTGGTCTGATTAGTTGGTTTCTTCTGAGGATTTTCCTCCATCGTGGAGCAGATGCCGGATGGCCTATTGCAATTTTTTCATTTGCTTTAGAATCATTCCGATTTTTGTTACCACATTGTCATGTACTGATCTTGTTATTCTTTTAACAGTGTGGTAAGATGCAGGTATAGATAACCTTACAGTAATTTTGCTACCTTTCAGCTACCTCATTACCTCCCACTCCATAAAGTTCATGGATCCACGGAAGTACCAGTCGTCGATGTAATTCGACCATTTTGCTTAAAATATTAAAACACTGTAAAATATTGAGATTTCATGCTGTTACGTCCATTACTGCAGCAAGAACATCTGATTTTGAATCTGATAGTATGACAGCCTTCTCAGATTTATGAAGTCGATATTGGAGATTTTGTAAGCTTAAAAGTGTATCTAAATTTTCACTATCAAAATTAGTCAGTGTTTGAAGTTAGTTAGTTAGTTAGTTAGTTAGTTAGTGGCGTTTAAAAAGGGCGCGTTAGCTACTATGGCTATTTGCGCCCTTATCTAAAATCTTTCACTAAACACAATACAATAACCAGAATGTTTAAAAAGCTAAAAAGCGTTGTCACGGTTAAAATGGGGCAAACAAGTGTTTGAATATAATTCCCTGTAAAAGGGAATATACTGGTATTGTACTACAACACCACTACATCTATGGCTTGGTAAACAGGATCCATCTATAAAAAATACTGTATGTAGTCACTCACTGACCAGATCATTTATCGTTTCTAATGATTTTTAAAATGTCTGGAGAAGTACCACATTTCTTAACATCATCTGTTAAAGTTAACTTATATACTATTCATTTTGAAATAACTTGGGATTGTGTTTTATTAGTAAAGTTTCCCTTAATTGAGCAAGTTTGAGTTCTCCAAGTAGAGTCAAAAAGTCTGTTGGGATTTTGGCTCAGTTTATTAATATTTGTGGACTGTGATTTTTTGTTCTAGACAACCATATTATCTGCAAATGATGAGATTATCATAAGATCTATTTCTTTAGTTAGACCATCGACATTAATATTGGAAAATGTATTCCTGAAAACAACAATGTGGGAAGCCCAGATGAATCTGTCTCTATTTACATATTTGTGACAATGAATCAAATAATCAAGTCACTGACCCAGTGTAACACTTTATCATGGACACCCTAAGTTTGCAATTTCTTAAGTGATTTATATCTACAGAGCCATATGATCCTTGAAAATAAATTAAAATTGTTAAGTTGTTTTGTTTTCTGTTTAAAATATCTTTAATATCTTGACTAAAATTTAAAATCTGTCCATTTGTTGAATGCAATTCTCTAAAGTCAACCCAATAAAATGAAAGTTAGTTACTAGATTCCAGGAACCAATTCAATCTATGAAATCATCTCTTCCATAATTTTGGCTATCATACTAGTAAGTGGTATCTGTCGATAACTCGAAAAGATATTAGTTGAATAATTGCTTTTCAAAATTGATGTTATGATAGATTTTCTCCAGACAGATATTGTATTTTAGATGAGATTACAAGATAAAAGTAGTGAGTTTGCTTGTTTGCCAACATGTTTAAGAAAATCAGCATGTGTATTGTCTGGACTTGGAGATGTTTTGGGTCTTATGTTATTAAATTAATAGTAATATTCAGTTCTTGATTAAATATTGTTATATAAAGTAGATAGTAGATTTAATATTTCTTTCAGTTTTTCCTTAATAGTCTGACGTACACAGATAAAACTAACAACCACACCACCAACTAATCTAATAGAAATTAAAATATAATTAAATGTAGAAAAAGTAATTAAAATTATAAATACACGTAATAAACCATAACCCCCTAATTTCAACAATATACTATTTTATTCCCTTTTACAGCTTGTAGATAATTATTAATTATAGTTATTACTTATTAGCATAATATTTATTGAACTTATTGGCTATTTCACTTCGTTTGAAAGATGTTATTGTGTACAAAAAGCATTTTTTGATGATCGTTTCATGCTGTATGTTGTGTATAAATCTATGATTTCTGGCCATCTGTTCTGTGTAATCCATCTTTTGTATAGAATTAATAAAATATTCTTTTGGTAGTAATTATTTTATTAATTGAGTATTTAATTTTCACCAGCTCACATTTCTTGAATCATTTGTTTTTTCTTATTTAAATTTAGGACACAAGAGCCAAAAAGAGACTTCACAGTTATGTATCATACATTTTTTCAATGACAGACGTGGAGTTGCAGAAATAATAAGTGTAAGTGTAGCATTATTAAGCAATTTACAAACAAATGAAATCTTTAAAAAGGTATCTAGAAGTGAAATTACTTATGGCTTTTAAGGACCAAAATTATTTTGTAAGTTGATTTATTATTATTTCAGTTTTAGCCTAGTTGTATTATCCATTTCCTTACTAATTTCAAAAGATAATCAGAAGTTCATTCCAATTCCAACCAAAAGTGAATTGGTTATTAATTATCTACCTTTAGGAAGTACAGTATATGTACGCTGGAATCTTTGAAGTGAAGTGACAATAATTTAATTGGTCTTGGAACAGATTTGATTCTTGAATATTATATACTATACTTTGTTGTATATTTACGTCTAGTAACCTATTAATGCTAATACTAATAATAATGTAAAGAAATAAAAGAATAGAACATAGCAATACATTTCTCATTATTATTATTGAAACTATTTAGAATAACCTTCCAACATTAAAGTAAAGTACGGTGAGTAAAGAAGTCATTCAGTACATAGGATCGTGATTTTACTACATGTGGTGATATCTGGTAACAGTTGGCAACACTGACAAGGCGGAAATATTTGCTGTTTGGGAACTGAACTTACGTGATCCTCACTATATCCTATAGCCATTTTTATTTTCTATGTCACAAATTGATTATTTCCTTGTAACTCAAACAAAGTTTAACTTTTTCGTGAGCCACCGACATAGCTCAGTCGGCTGAGGCGCTCGTTTACCGGTTCGGAGTTGCGCTCGGGCGTTGGTTCGATTCCGATTGGGCTGATTACCTGGTTTGGTTTTTGCGAGGTTTTCCCCAACCGTAAGGCGATTGTCAGGCAATATATGGAGAATCCTCGGCCTCATCTTGCCAAATACCATCTCGCTATCACGAATCCCATCGACGCTAAATAACCTAATAGTTCATAGAGCGTCGTTAAATAAGTTTTTTTTGTGTGTTTAGAAGCTTAAAGATAGCTCCATACATCTACATGTTTCTAACGAAATTAATTATACTTTTAATTTATTTGTAATAAACTTTCAAGGTGTTTTATTGCTTATTTTTTTAGACAAAATGTTATAAATGTAAATTTTATAGGTGCATGATTCTGGCCTGAATTGTACGTTGTGTTAAGAATGCAGAAAAATTTCATTCGGTTCCATCCAGTAGTTTCGGAATTATCAGAGAAACTGATTTCAGAAATATAGTTTGTTATAAAAAAAACTCATACCGTTTTCCACTTACATCTCTATAACCAATGCCGCACCTCACATTAAAAATCATAACTTCAGGTCTAATACAGCTTCTTTTACGAGAAGTTGGTGTAGAAATTTAAATGTTTTATTGTATTTTATATAACAGACTTTTAAGGTGTAAAAACTGTACACATTCTCTTAATTAATAAATAATTAATTCGCATTTCGCATCTTATAACATTTCTTAGGCTTACAGAAAATTTGCATCGACATCAGGCAACTAAACTAGCAGAGAAATAAGTGTGTTATTTTGTGGTTTGGCATGATTTTTGTGTTATGAAAGAAAGGATGCACAAGGAATTTATTCACAACTGGTATCTAAACTCGTCTTTATTTCACCGTCCTTAGCAACCTAACAATGACTTTATTCATAGCAGTGACTTAAAAGTTAACTCATAGCATTGAATTAAAATTTTAAGTTACTCTCTCCATAGCAACCAATACACTAGCAACAACAGAATTCATATTCTTTAATTTATAGCTTCTTCACAAACAACACATCACAAAAAATGGCATACAATTTGAATTAAATTTAGACACCAATAATGGATAAAATATTGTATAGGACACGAGAGTAAACAGAAATATAAATTACTATTCTATGATCAAAGTTTCCGAAAATTTTACCCGCGCAAAACCTTTAGTTAAATATGAAACTTGAATAACATAAGCCTTTTACACATTATATAATTTTGAATATCTTTGTTTATTATTTGGGAAAAACATTAGTGGAAATATAAGTACACATTTTTGTAAGTAAGTTTGTTAATTTTTATACCGATTTTGCTTTAGTAATTATAAATTAACGTATATTACAAAGATCATGGTATCGCTGAAAATCTCGGTTTCACGGAACACGTTTGTAAAACATTTGCATATGACAATGACTTCAAGAATTGGCAACTCAGCTAAGGGTTTATCCCTTGCGCGTGCCTGCAGTTAAATGGTGAAGGGGATGAGGGAAGGTCGTCATGTTTTCGAGCCAAGTATACAATTAAACTGAGCGAGAGGAAGATCAGTTTTTTGCATCAACGTATTAACACAGTCTAGTATATACAGTCACGAAGCTTGAGTTGTGAGGTTGCTAGAAACAATAGACTGTGCCGGAACTATTTGGCATTGCTTGTAATGAGGCGATATTAGCGATCCTAGTGGTTAGCAACTATCTATGGATGCATATTTGCTACGTATTGAGCTTCGTGACTGTATATACTAGACTGTGGCATTAAGGGTATGCTCTTGGACAAGTTTATGCACAAAACCGGTCCTTCTCTCGCTCAGTAAAGTGGTAATACATTTCCAAAAAGAACTATCACAGTATTCCTCGTATCATGTTATGTTTTATTTAACGACGCTCGCAACTGCAGAGATAATATCAGAGTCGCCGGATGTGCCGGAATTTTGTCCCGCAGGAGTTCTTTTACATGCCAGTAAATCTACTGACATGAGCCTGTCGCATTTAAGCACACTTAAATACCATCGACCTGGCCCGGGATCGAACCCGCAACCTTGGGCATAGTAGGCCAGCGCTATACCAACTCGCCAACCAGGTCCATCCCTCGTATCATAATTTTACCAATCTTTACCCTATGTTCTATTATGTTGAAGTTGATAATCGTATCACTAGCGTCATTTTTGTTGAGCTAATAGTGAAAACTACTATGACGGTGATGATTATGGATTATGTTCACATCAGAGACTTTAAGGGGAATTGGACGTTATCGCATGCAAAGTAATGATAAAAATAGCCTATCTTCAAGCAGTCATAAATGTAATACTATTTATCACAGCTATTTCATTTTTTTAGTGATATATATATATATACATATTAAGCTTTAAAATGAAAAAAATAATGGTTAATCTAGTGTAAATCCCACCCTTAAATTAATTGTTAAATTTAAACATATTTTTTATATAAATTCACTACATATCTGTGCTTAGGTACACTCTATTCACTTATCATAGCACACATTGAATTAAAATTTTGGCCACTTACTGCTAATAGATACTAAAACATACCATACTAAAATTATTAAAATATCTGTAATACTATGGGCATAGGGCTTACACTAATCTTCAATTTTTTTTAATTTATTCACGGTGATGATTTCTATAAGTCCTATGCCCATAATATTACAGATACATGAATAATTTTAGTAGGGTATGTTTTAGTGTTTATTAGCAGCAAGTGGTCAAATTTTCAATTCGATATGTGCTATAATAAGTGAATAGAGTGTACCTAATCACAGACATATAGTGAATTTATAAAAAAAAATTGTGCTTAATTAAAAAAATTAATTTAAGGATAAAGATTTACTCTAGAGTATCCATTCTTTTCATTTTAAAGCTTAATATGCATAGACACATAGCTAACAAAAATGAAAGACCTCTGATAAATAGTATTATATTTATGACTGCTTGAAGATAGGCTATTTTTACCATTATTTTGCATGCGATAATGACCAACTCCCCTTAAATAACTATACATTGGTAGTAACTTTGTACAATCGATATTGACATAAAAATGAAGGTGAATCATATATTGCATAATCCCTGTTGTTTCAGTGAAGGTAGGATAATTAAATTAATAACAATTTAGAAATCATTAACAGCAGAACGTTGTAAAGCTTTAAAGACAGATATAATTACTTTATATCCTTGAAAATGTTGGATAAAATTTCCCTGCGCTGGGGACAGTATATCAACAAATCCCTTTCTGCGCTGACGAATCGAGAAATAGATGTAATGATAGCACAAATGACATATAATGCTAATGGATGTGGTTTCCATCCCTCGAAACGATATAAAATCCGGTATCAGTATGAATAAATAAACTTCATATCAAGCCTGACTTCAGAGCCAAATGGACATTATTTCAAAATAATGGACAGTGTTACAGTAGTTAATAAAATTCCTTCACTCTCTCTCGCATTTGCAATATAGGCCTACATTACAGTAATTGAACAATTGCCTCCAGCAGAAAAAAATGCTGGGATGAAAATATCACTCTACATAATTTCATATTACTACATTAATTTTACATCCTAGCTGCCTGCGTTTTGTTTCGTTGATTTGATGTCAAATTTTCAAGAACGGTTAACTTCCTATATTATAGCGATCGTATTAGTAAGACGTTGTTATTATTTTTGATTAAAACTGTAATCCTGGGTTCAAATGCTTCCTGGGTCAGCAAAGTGACAAAATGAAAATTCGGGTTTCGTCATTGGCAGTAACTGGATTAACATCTGTATTGCTCAGGGTCGGAAGGTGGAAAAATTCATGTATCTTGGAGAAACAATAACAAAAATACATGCCATTCGGGAATAAATTAAACACAGAATATTTTATAGCAGGTTGTTTTACGGATCCAGGACGACACAGAGGGTTTGGAATTGAACGGGTTACATCAGGTGCTTGTCTATGCGGATGACGTGAATATGTTAGGAGAAAATCCACAAACTATTAGGGAAAATACGGGAATTTTACTGGAAGCAAGTAAAGAGATAGGTTTGCAAGTAAACCCGGAAAAGAGAGAGTATATGATTATGGCTCGTGACCAGAATATTGTACGAAATGGAAATATACAAATTGGAAATTTATCTATTGTAGAGGTGGAGAAGTTCAAATATCTAGGAGCAACAGTAACAAATATAAATGATACTCGGGAGAAAATTAAATACAGCATAAATATGGGAAATGCCTGTTATTATTCGGTTGAGAAGCTTTTATCATCCAGTCTGCTGTCAAAAAATCTGAAAGTTAGAGTTTATAAAACAGTTATATTACCGGTTGTTCTTTATGGTTGTGAAACTTGGAATCCCACTTTGAGAGAGAAACAGAGGTTAAAGGTGTTCGAGAATAAGGTGCTTAGGAAAATATTTGGAGCTAAGAGGGATGAAGTTACAGGTGAATGGAGAAAGTTACACAACGCAGAACTGCACGCATTGTGTTCTTCACCTGACATAATTAGGAACATCCAGACGTTTGAGATGGGCAGGGCATGTAGCACGTATGGGCAAATCCTGAAATGCATATAGAGTGTTAGTTGGGAGGCCGGAGGGAAAAAGACCTTTGTGGAGGCCGAGGCGTAGATGGAAAGATATTATTAAAATGGATTTGAGGGAGGTGGGATATGATGATAGAGACTGGATTAATCTTGCTCAGGATAGGGACCGATGGCGGGCTTATGTGCGGGCGGCAATGAACCTCCGGGTTCCTTAAAAGCCAGCAAGTAAATAAGTAAGGTTGTTTTACGACGATTTATCAACATCTTATGTTATTTAGCGTCTGAATGAGATGAAGGTGATAATGCCGGTGAAATAATTCGGGGTCCAGCACCGATAATTACCCAGCATTTGCTCATATTGGGTTGAGGTAAAACCCCGGAAAAGACCTCAACTAGGTAATTTGTCCCGGCCGGGAAGCGAACCCAGGCCACCTGGTTTCGCGTCCAGATGCGTTAACTGTTACTTCACAGGTGTGGGCAAAACTCAGAATAAATATGGGCAATACCTGCTAGAATTTAATTGAAAAGCTTTTATCCCCAGTCTGCTCTCAAAAATGCTGAAAATTAAAATTTATAAGACAGTAAGTTATATTACCGGCTGTTCTTTATGGTTGTGAAACTTGAACTCTCACTTTGAGAGAGGAACAGAGGTTAAGAGTGTTCGAGAATAAGGTGCTTAGGAAAATATTTGGGGCTAAAAGGGATGAAGTTACAGGATAATGGAGAAAGTTACACAGCGCAGAACTGCACGCATTGTATTCTTCACCTGACGTAACTAGGAACATTAAATCCAGACGTTTGAGATGTGCAGGGCATGTAGCACGTATGGGCAATCCAGAAATGGATATAGAATGTTAGTTGGAAGACCTGAGGGAAAAATACCTTTGGGGAGGCCGAGATGTAGATGGGAAGATAATATTAAAATGGATTTGAGAGAAGTGGAAAACGATGTTAGGGACTGGATTAATCTTGCTCAGGATAGGGATCGATGGCGGGCTTATGTGAGGGCGGCAATGAAGCTCCGGGTTCTTTAAAGGTAATCAGACGTGAAATTGTGACAAAAATTGACATTTTTTTATTGCTTTAATAAATGGTACATACTTTTCTGTATTGAATATTGAAATATTTTGCTTGTCTGAAGGACCTAAGTGGTCTCTAAAATTTAAATACCACAGCGCCGAGCAATGTCCCACTCCCCCTTTCAGTAGCCATTTTGGAGTTTGTATTATAGAAATGTTCTTGGAATTTAGACAGGCAAACTATGTGACCAATGGTAGGAAGGCTGTGGATTACTACTTCCTTATTGATATGGAGAACATTGAGTGCACTGTATGAGGTGGATAATAGATAAATAGTACTATAACTTTTAAACGTCGATTTCCGTTACTTACATTTTTCATTGCTTATGTACCTTTTTCCAGCCTCCTATAAAATTGAGTACCGGGTCTTTCTCGGGGGTAAAAGGCGGTCAGAGCGTGATGCCGACCACACCACCTCATTCTAGTGCCGAGGTCATGGAAAGCATGGAGCTCTACCTCCATGCCCCCGAAGTGCCTTCATGGCATGTTACGGGGATACCTTTACCTTTATGTACCTTTTTCTCTGCAACCATTAGGAATATAAATATGAAATTTTGCACTCAAGCTTAAAACTGTATTATCTATATTTCCCTTAAACAACATTTTGATTTGTTAATATTTGTGAGTTTTATACATTAAAAAACTTAGAAAAAATTTAAAAAGTTGTTTCATATCTAAAAGTTTTAAAAAAATAATATACAGCCTAAATAAAATATTTGGTTGCAAGGAAATCCTAATTTAGGCATTGGTAACACATGTGTAAAGTTTTAGGTTTATTGGTTTAGCAAATTTTTAGAAAAAGGGTACCGTACATCATTTTTAGTTTTTTTTTAATGAAAAACTATTATTCGTAAATTCTGAAAAATTTGAAGGTAAAGAAAACCCTGTTTTAAACTAATATTAAAAATTTCAATGTCCTAAGTTAAAAAATGTGAAAGTTATAGGCAATTCAGTAACATGATGTTATTTCTCATCCATTCCCCCTTAAGAGCCATTTGTAGGTATTATTATTATTATTATTATTATTATTATTATTATTATTATTATTATTATTATTATTATTATTATTATTGTCTTGATAACAGTGTTATTTTACCTAAAATTTGCAAGAAAATATTCCCTTCATAGCTTTCATTTTAGTAATAGATTATTTTATGACATTAATTTGCAATTTGAAAGATGGTACGACTAGAGAAATAACCAAAATGCAAGATAAGTACATTAATTACATGAAGATAGTAGTCTATTAAAGAAAGATTGAACTTATTATTAATTCAGCACTTTTTATTCTGTAGAAGGGTACCTAAATTATATTTAATTTATTTATTTAACTAGCTAGCTAGCTAGTGAGTACAAATGAAAATTATGAAACAAAAATGTTTCCAGCCACTACCGTAAGAGCCAGGCTCGTGTACGATGTGGTCTTAGCCAATAATATAACATAAAAATTTACAAGGATAGTTTACTAAATACAGTAAGTAACTTAATTCAAACCAATAAATAACACACAAGAGCAAAAAAGAAGAAAGAGAAAAAGAGAGAAAAACACATTTAATATAAATTGACAATCAGAGAGAAGCCAGTGATATTCAGTAAAAACATGGATATAGTCGACAGAAATAAAAAGTAAAAAAATACACACATCTGTTAATATTATTTATCATGAATAATTTTATAAATTCTTTTTTAAAAGCTTAAATTTTAAAATATTTCAAATTTGAATAATTTTATTATAAAGTCTTGGGCCGAAACTAGCACCATGTTTAAGACCTGCACTTGTATGACATTTAGGCTCAATTAATGAGAAAGTAGACTTTTGCCTTCGAGTACGATTTTCATTGTCGATTAGAATAATGTTTTATTTAATTTCTGTGGTAGTAAGCTAGTAAATTATATTATTATTATTATTATTATTATTATTATTATTATTATTATTATTATTATTCCAGCTTCTGTTGAGACTTGAAATAAAATAATAAAACAATGGGGATCATTAATAAAATCATGAAACCTTCACTAGTACAAAGACACACAAGAATAGGCTTGTATAAAACCTTAGCACAGCCAGTATTAAGCTATGGTAGCGAAGCGTGGACTGTGAAGAATAAAGATGTCAGCAGAATAACAGCAAGTGAGATGAGGTTTATGTGAGCAACAGCTGGATATACTCGCTGGGATCATAAAAAAAATGAGGACATAATGCAAGAACTTCAAATAGAACCCATTATGCAGTTCATCAGCAAATATCAACTTCAGTGGAAGGGTCATCTCGAACGAATGAATCGATGCAGAATTCCAAAAGCACTGTTTCATTACCATCCATATGGCAAAAGATCTCTAGGCCGTCCAAAGAAGAGATGGACTGAAAATTCTAGTTTGGGACCGTAACAGGCCACTTGGCGTAATACTTGTTAGGAAGATGATGATGATGATGATGATGATGATTATGATTATTCCAGCGATGACGATTTCTGTTTAATACTAACAATATTCGTATTTTCGTGGGTGTACGGTAGCTCAATTCAAAGGACTGTTAGATGAAACCTTCGTCATTTTTATGTACACTACCCCACGCTAATTAATATACTCGTACATTTTCTACATTTGACATGAATGTGTATACACTGTGTGCATACAGTTCCTGTAACGTATGGCTACCCATTTCAGCATCATGAATTCTCCGAAGTGCTATCAGCGAAGTGATAATGTTTGTGGAACTGATTGTGGTCGTCTTCAGGTATGCTGGATGAACGTATTCTCTGGAGGACCTTCCAGATAATCTCTATGGCTGATCAAGTGATAGAAATTGCTCTCTGGGACCACTGGCGCAGTGGGGGGGGGGATTGCTCTGTGACGCATGTTAGAGCAGTGAGGCAGGGCCTCAGATTACGTGGAATTAGGATAGGAGCCCCTGCGGTGTTCACGCTCCAAGCGGTTTCTTTCATTAATATGTAGCGAGTTTGATGTCAAATCAAACTGCTGCTCATTTCATAACCAAGCAGTCACATTTGTGTAAGTGTACGACGTAACAAACACACAATTTCACAGCCTTGAGTTAGTATTAGTATTTATTTATTTAATCTGGTAGATATAAGGCCATCAGGTCTTCTCTGCCCCTTTACCAGGGGATTACAACTAAAATATGAAGAATAAAATTACAATTAATATTAAATTTACAATTACAATTACAATAAAAATTGAAGTACAACAAGATTATCTGATTAATTGATGAACTAGTGGACTTACTCGTGTTAAATATGTAATATTTGTCCGGCTTACAGCTGTTTCAGTGCATCACGCACCATCATCTAATGTTTCCATAAACAATGCAGCTATTCCATGTGACTGGAAATCAGCTATAGTGGTACCCATACATAAAGGTGGAAATAAATTAGATGTCGGAAACTACAGACCGATTAGCCTTACATCTGTCGTATGTAAAGTCATGGAGCATTTGATATCGGATTATATTCGTCATGTTCTAAATGCGAAAGACTGGTTTTACAACCGCCAACATGGTTTTAGGGAAGGCTTCTCATGTGATAGTCAAATTACGTCGCTGGTTCAGGATCTAGCTGAAGAGGTAGATAGAGGCGGAAGAATCGATGCAGTTGTGATTGACTTTTCGAAAGCATTTGATTTGGTGCCACATGACATATTAATAGATAAGTTAAGTAGGCTAGGAATAGATAAAAGAGTGGTGCTATGGATCCAAGAATTCTTAAACGGTAGAACCCAGAGAGTTAGAGTAGGTCATGAAATATCGGAAATTGGAAATATAAGTTCAGGGGTGCCACAGGGCAGCGTTCTGGGTCCATTACTCTTTATAATATACGTAAATGACCTATGCCAGGATATTACATCAAATGTGAGGCTATTTGCAGACGACTGCATTATCTATAGAAAGATTAGAAATAATTCAGATGTAGATGCTATTCAAACAGACTTGAATAAAATTTACAACTGGGCGTTAAAGCATAGGATGAAAATAAATGGTTCTAAAAGTAAATCTATAACATTTTGTAAAACCCGAGAGGAAACTACTCTTAATTACGAATTCAGTGGTGTTGTAATTCCGCAAGAACAATGTTGTAAATACCTAGGAGTGTATTTAAACTCCAAACTTTCTTGGGGAGAGCATGTTGATAATGTTACAGGCAAAGCATGGAGGGCACTTCACTTTATTATGAGAATTTTGAGAAAGGCTAGCCCCAAATCTAGGGAAATAGCATATCTAACATTAGTGCGACCGTTAATGGAATACGGAACTACATGTTGGGATCCCTATAGAATATATCAGATAAATTCCTTAGAAAGAATCCAGTATAGGGCAGCTAAATTTGTTAAAGGTAAAAGAGAAGATGGGAACGATACGATAAAAGAACTTAAATGGGAAACTTTGGAAAACAGACGTAGGAAAACTAGAATAACATCATTGTATAGAGCACATCTAGGTCAGAAAGCATGGGTAGACATAACGGCTCGGTTAGAAAAGCCAACGTACTATGGTAGGAACGATCATGATTTTAAAATCAAATGTAGGAAACAGAAAACGGATGTAGGTAAATTCTCATTTTTAAATAGAACTATAAATGATTGGAATGACCTACCTGCAGCGGTCTTTGAGGGCTGTCCTTCCTTAAGGAGATTCAAGAATAATTTAAAGAGTTGTGTATAAAGTGAAAATTAAAATTAAGGTGACATTCAACATTTAATTTTTTAAGGTGGCATGTATTTATCTAGCCTGACGAGTTTACTTCCTTGGTTTGAATTGTAAATTATTTAAAAATAGCGTGTAAGAGGGCCTTAGACTAGAAATGTTTAGTTTAAATGTAGTTCTGTTTATAAGTACAGTATGCATAAGAATGCAATTATTTGACTTATTTGAACTGTTGTATCAGTGAAGCGAGGTGAGTCAGTGAAGTTATGGTTTTACAGTGCAGTGAACAGTTCCGATCAGTGATAATTTATAGCGTCAATGAAATGTGTTCTATAGTGTCAGTGAAATGTGTTACAGAGTGTCAGTGAAATGTGTGCTAAAGTGTCAGTGAAATGCGTCATAGTGCCACTACAGGGAATGAGATGAGAGTAAAGTGAAAGACTATTGAAACTTATGTAGGACCTATACATAATCATGTAGGTTGTGTTGTAAAATTAGGTGTTTTATTTTATGTCTTATTATTATTGTGTTAAATTGTATTGTGTATTCTTATTGTATTGTGTATAAAATTGTATATGTGTTGTAAATTTTATTATGTATTGTAAATTTTATTGTGTATTGCTTATCATTTTAACTGTGTATTGTTAATATTGTATATACCACTGCCACCGGGTGCTTGCCCACTTGCAGTGTAAATAAATACATACATACATCATCAGAGCCTACTAGATCGCGGCGTCATCTCGAACTTCTCTGCCTGTTAGGAGAGTGTGTTTTATTGTTGGAATGTGTTGGATTGTGGAGTCGAATAGTGTGTGTGTACTGAAATTGATCTGTGTGTTGAGGATTTGATCGGGGTGTGTTTTAGTGTGTTTGTATATTTCGTATTGTTCTAGTGTGTTGAGTTTTTGGTTCTTGGGTTGCGTGTGTAGGATTTCCATGTCCGTATTTATGTTATTGTATGTATGGTTGGCATTGGTTATGTGATCGGCGTATGTAGATGTATTGTGTCCTCTGGTTATTGCTTTAATGTGTTCTTTGTAGCGAGTTTGGAATGATCTGCCTGTCTGTCCTATGTAGAACTTGTCGCAACTATTACATGTGAGTTTGTATACACCTGTGTGGTCGTATTTATTTGTTTGTGTTTTTTGTGTGTTGAGATGTCAACCCAACCTGAGCAAATGCTGGGTAACTTTCGGTGCTGGACCCCGGACTCATTTCACCGGCATTATCACCTTCATCTCATTCAGACGCTAAATAACCACAGATGTTGATAAAGCGTCGTAAAATAACCTTCTAAAAAATTGTCTTTTCTGTGCATTGTATATAATATGTCTATGTCTAATGTGCTGCACATGCACTAGTATGTCATGTCTATTTCATGTCAGTTTTATATCATATACGTCCTTAAAAATAATATGTATATTTATACTAAATGCTCACTTATTCTTTTTTTTTTGTTTTATTTATTTATTTTTAAAGTCTGTGTGTGATATATCCTGGGAAAGTACTGTATGTAATAAGTCTGCATTTCATATATTGTGTATCTATTTCTATATATTATATCTATTTTATCTTATATCTTTGTATTTACATAATAGAAATATGATTTTTGTCATACACATTTAATGTAATATGTGTATTTTATGTCATAATTATGTATATATTTTATGTAACTATTTATACAGGGCTATAATATGTATGATTTAATTACCGCCCTAATACAGGGACTTCATTTTATTTTTACTTCAATTTTTATTGTACCTGAGTTTTTGAATGTACTTCACTCCCACCCCTTCTATTAAGGAAGTTCCAACTCCACACAGAACCAAGACCGCAGATAGTACTGAGTTAGTGAGTATAGCACGTTCCAGAAATATGTTCGCGTTTTCCAGTGACGAAAGAGCTTTCAATATTGAATCATATTTTCGCACAGGTACTGTCCGTCTGCCTACGTCGCATCCCGATTTCCCCCGCCTGCTTCTGCTCGCCCCTCTGTAAAAGCTGGGCTGTCTTAGCTTTTTTCTGAAAACATTAATTTCTCTTAGGAATTGGACGTTTACGTAATATTATACAGCTGTTTAATTTAACTTAAATAAAAGGGCCTCGTTAAGTAATTAACTGTCACGTGATTTCCTCCCTTTCTAAAATCCTGCGGCATAACCACTTGGACGGACAGTAGATAGCATGTCTGAGTAATTTTATATTTTCGGGTCGGGCAGAAGTGAAGATTGAATTCACAGTACGTAGAGTAGGTACAGAATTATTTCAACATGAGTTACTAGTACGAAGGACGAAACTGGCAATTGGAATTAGATGCAATAGTCTATAGTGCGATAATATGCACAAAAGAACTGAAGCCTGTATCCAAATGAACGGCCACCATTTCCAAAATTGTGTTTAAATATTCATATTATGATTATTTTTCAATGTAACTTCTTTCTCTATATTGTACGCTAATATGCTGTAGACAGTATAATATACACTGCATAATGAATAGGTTCGCATGGATAACTCACTTCGTGAGTAAAAACACTTGTTCTTAATACAGTACTGTACTTTGATTAAAGAAAAACCTAATGAAAATTATCAAACTCAAAATTCGCGATATTTCCTAGTTTACGTAAATGGATGAACTACTTATCTTCCATCCTATACCTAGTAGAGTGATTTGTGTTTTACGCCAGTATCATCGAACTCCAGTCTTGGAGGGGGGAGCAAGCGGTGTTTCCGGTTCTCTAAAGGTATAGACAGGTTAATATTAAAAATGTTAGTAAAAATAAAATGATGTCCCTGTATATCTTCGGGTAAAACAGGGTTCTATAAACTTGGAAATTCAATAATAATATTATAATATTTTATGAAAAAGATATAGCAAAGCCTTCAGTATATGTTGTTAAGATATCTGAAAAACACAAGCAACCAACATTTCATTAAAATATCTTTATTTGTTGTGCATTTTCAAGTAAATCAAATGTAAAATTTAAATTTTAGGAAAACAAGCGACAAAGAATAAATTCAAAGAACAGGTTAAATGGCATGTTCATATTGAATGGTATATGTTAGACATCATTACAGATATTATTAATGAAGTTCTTTCATCACAAGAAAGAGAAAATGTATTCCATAAAGAAAAATATAAAATGTAAAATGCTGTTTTCGACTCATAAATGTGTACATCCCATCTTAGAAGTTAAATTTACTAATTATGTTTTTATTCAGTAGCTATTTTGATTTTATTGGGTTATTTTACGACGCTGTATCAACATCTAGGTTATTTAGCGTCTGAATGGTATGAAGGTGATAATGCCGGTGAGTCCGGGGTCCAACACCGAAAATTATCCAGCATTTGCTCATATAGGGTTGAGGGGAAAACCCCGGAAAAAACCTCAACCAGGTAACTTGCCCCGACCGGGATTCGAACCCGGCCCACCTGGTTTCGCGGCCAGACGCACTGACCGTTACTCCACAGGTGTGGACTTCAGTAGCTATGTTTTCTTGAATATTTGGCTGTAGAAAGTAGAAAGAGTTAAACTTTTATTATAAACTAATACACTTTTAAAATTATAATTTTTTTTACATTCAGAATCTATTGATCCTGTCGGGTTTCAACCCCCTAACTCTGATTCGATGCACAGAACATTAACCACTCTTCCCATACTTCCTAATATCATACAGTAAGATTTTAACTTACAGCTTGTGGAGTTGCACATTGCGGAGTATGAAAGACAATATGGAGTTTGTGAGTATACTGTATTACCCATAAATTACTTTTCCCCAGGGGATGCTCACCCCTCCTAAACATCCATTATTCTGCCGGACCTAATAGGCTATGAATAACGCAACTTTTTAAATTTACAACTCAACATATGTTAGCCTATTATTGCGTCAACACCAGCAGCTCTGGTTTGTAGGCTCCGCGGGTGCCATATTAATTTCAATATTGCGAGAGATAAATTAATTACTTTAAGCAGTCTGCAGGGGAGAAACTTGATTACGACAAGGAGTTGGCAAGAAATTTGATTACTCTGGATTATACGTTGGCAGTACTGAAAGTAAAGACATTTTGTGTTAAGGTGAAGTGTCTTCTTGACGGTTTAATAAGTCAGATGTTTATTGTGATAGGAACGAGTTTGTCTCCGTGAAGATCATGAAAATACTGTAGTAATGTAATGTGGTGAACAATGGTAATACTGTAATAAACTGACATGTTACTGTCTGTGTTTTTCCAATAAAATGATGTGAATTTCCTTCGGGGCAAATTAATTAAAGTACCTATTATAAACTTTCTTTAACAAATGATCAGTGTTTTTCGTTCTGTTTTCATATCTGTGAGAATTCGTCTTACGCAGTCGCAAATTAGCGTGACCCTCATATCACCTCTTCGGCTATTCCATATGAAATGTATGTATGTATTTATTCACACTGCAATGGGTATATACCCGGTGGCAGTGGTAACTAATTACACGCAATAATGACAATTATGAACTTATTAATTAAAATTACAGTTAATAATACCAATAATTAATGCAAATAATTAATACTAACAATAATTTATCATCATCATATCCCTCACGTATTACACCCTACAGGATCTGTTACGGTCTCATGCCAGCGATTTCGTGGTCTTCCCAATTTCCTCTTTCCTCTTGGTACATAAGTAAGAATCTGTTTAGGCCATCTAGTGCGAGCCATCCTTTCGACATGTTTTTTTTCCACTGAAGTCGATATTGTTGAACAAAATTAACTATAGGATCCATTTTGAGTTCCTGCAATATGTCCACATTTTTACGGTGTTCCAGCAAAGAGCATCCCGCTGTTCGTCTCATGAACCTCATTTCAGCTGTCGTCAGCCTTTGCTCATCAGCTTTTCTGATTGTCCATGCCTCGCTACCGTAGGTGAGGACCGGTCGAGCTAGTGTTTTATATACCTTTAGCCTTGTATGTTTCTGAACATGGGATGATTTGAAGACGGTGTTAATAATAATAATAATAATAATAATAATAATAATAATAATAATAATAATAATAATAATAATAATAGGGAATGTCCTAAATTAAATGAAGCACGATCACTTAAAATGACATTTAAAATAAATCTAATTTGTATCTTAAATCTAAGTTCGAACTAAAACCCACGAGTATGATATATTCATATCTGCAAAAGTACCTTTCCACATTACACTCATTTCGCTGTCAACTCACTCACTGCAATGGAACTACGACACATTTCACTGATTCTATCCTGATTTCACTAACACTTCAAAAACATTTCCTGTTCAAATACTTTGCACTGCCACTATAAACTATAAAGCTTCCCTGACAGGAACACGTTTCACTGACACAACACACTTCACTGACACAACATAATTCTTCACTGATACAACATTTCAATAACAAAATATCATTTACATCTTTTACATACTGTGTATAATTACCGTCTATTAGTAAAGTTCTTAAGCCTATTTTTAAATACGTTTTTTGTTGTTGCTAAAGCCTTTAGTAAGTCTGCAGGTAAAGCATTCCAGTCCCTGATAGTACGATTGAGAAAAGAAAACTTTCCAGTGTCCGTCCTCTGTCTTCTTTCCCTCAATTTATATGAGTGGTCTTTCCTTGAAGAGTAATTTGGCGGTTGCAACCTATTTTTTATTTCTCTCCAGGCAGGCTCACCTCTGTATGTTTTGAACAGTGCGCATAATCGAATTCGCGTTCTCCTGTCCTTAAGTGTGTCCCATTTTAATGGTGAATTTTTCCGACAACACTTGAGAGCCAGTTTTTGAATCTTTTCCAGTGTCTTACTATGTTCTAAACTGTAAGGATCCCAACATGCAGCACCATATTCCATTACTGGCCGTACTAGTGATTTATATGCAATCTCTTTGGATTTATCAGAGCCTTTTCTTAGTACTCTCATCACAAAGTGTAACGCTCTCCATGCTTTTCCCGCTGTGTCTGTAACGTGTTCCCCCCAGCCGAGATCGCTGCTAAATGTTATTCCGAGGTATTTACATTTGTTAACTTCCGGATTGGTTTCATCCTCTAACGTATATGATGCGATTTTTTATTTATTTTCCTTGTAAAGCTGATGGCTTTGCTCTTTAGAGAATTTATTTTCATTTTGTTGGCTATTGCCCAATCGTTTATTCTGTTTAGGTCAGTCTGAAGAAGAGTAGTATCTTCATAACGTTTTATTTCCCTGTATACCATACAATCATCCGCGAATAAGTGAACTCTAGACAAGATATTAACTGGCAGATCATTTACAAAAGCCAAGAATAGAAGAGGCCTCAACACACTCCCCTGTGGGACTCCGGAAAGAATTTCAATTGGGTTCGATAATTCCTCCCCTACCCGTACTCTCTGAGTGCGACAAGTTAAAAAAAATCTATCAGTAAAAAACCTCGCATTTTTTTAATACTCTAATTTTTTCCCTATTTATACAAGGTGCTGAGGAGAGTGCATTTGGAAAAATATACTATCGAAAGTCAAAAGGTTTTCGTATTGTTGAGCGACAAATTTAGCGTATTTTATAAAAACAAGCCTCTTTCAGCGCTCAGAACTTTGGAACCATTTACTGCAGAACATTGAACGGGAGCTCATTCTGAAGCTGACATTTGGTAGGTTATGATAAGAAGTAATCCTTATTTTTATTGTATACAGAGAGACAGATAATCTGACTTTACTTAATTTTAGGCTTTTTGGTCATTTGTAAAAATGTAAAAAAAATATTGAGAAAAAACCTTGGATTATTAAGAGGGATTCGGCATTGTTTTCTTAGTGGCCCGGCAATAAATTTCGAAGGTATTAAATAAATAATTTTCGCACGCCTAGACTTGAACGACGCAGTATTGGATGCACTGGCCGAGAGCTGAAGATAAGCGCGCATTGGGCGTCATTTTAATCCTGTGTTTATGAAAACTTGTGCTAAAGCTAGCCCAGCTATGCGCTACCAGACGAAACATCACGTGTTTGTCTCCTGGCCTTGGTTGTCTCGGCTAGCTCCCGCCTTACAGTCAGCTGGTTGCTTCACAAACGTAGTATTTATTTTCTTTATTTGATATTTTCAATACTTTCTTATCAACGGTGCACCAGTAAAAAATATGTGTTTATTTGTAATTTCAATGCGGAATCTAACCATATATTTTAAAAATATTTTTTCTTGGCAAAGGCGTCTTAATGAAGAAAAATCTAAATTTCTTAATTTCCATAAAAAGTAAGAAAAACTGTTTACGTGTCAATATAAGCTTTAATTTCTCAGCATCAAAATAAACCATGATTTTGATCATTGGGTGAAAGGGTTTCGGAGCCACAACAGTTTAAAGTTGCTAATTTTTATGAAAATACGATAAATTTAAATATTTTTAATTTAAACATTATGAAATTCTGATGCCTCAAACTTTGCACAAAGCATTGCATCACAGTTGCCAATGGATAGAAAAAGTTTCATTGTATTTAAAAATAGCAAGGTCAATTTTCTCTATATTTCGGTCGATTTGAGATGGAATAGCCCTCTTAGAGAAATAGTACCTGGAAGACCGATCTTCGGTCGGTAAATGGGATCTGACGATATAAAACGCAATATATTTGTTATGTTATTATTGTCGTTATGTAGGACTGCTGTAATTATTTTAAATGAGCGAATGTTGAACAACTAATTTAAATTTAGTTTAATGAGAGCTTAAAGCCCAATTTATGTAGGTGAAATACATTCTCCCTTTAAGTGCCAATTAAAAAGACTTCAGGAACAATTAAAGTTAAATATGTTTAGTGAAATGAGCCGTAAGATTAATAATACACACTTCCCTGTAGAGAATCAAACAATCGATGCAGTTAGAAACTCCAAAACTCTTGCACACATGATAGTTGTACTCTCAATTGACTATGTTTATCTTACATAGAAACATGGTTTTCTTAAAAACTCCTTACTCACTTACTTACTTACTTACTTACTTACTTACTTACTTACTTACTTACTGACTTTTAAGGAACCTGGAGGTTCATTGCTACCCTCACATAAGCCCGCCATCGGTCCCTATCCTGAGCAAGATTAATCCAGTCTCCATCATCATATCCCACCTCCCTCAAATCCATTTTAATATTGTCTTTCCATGTACGTCTCAGTCTCCCCAAAGGACTTATTTTCCCTCCGGCCTCCCAACTAACACTCTATATGCATTTCTGGATTCGCCCATACATGTTACATGCCCTGCCCATCTCAAACATCTGGATTTAATGTTCCTAATTATATCAGGTGATGAATACAATGCGTGCAGTTCTGAATTGTGTAACTTTCTCCATTCTCCTGTAACTTCATCCCTCTTAGCCTCAAATATTTTTCTAAGCACCTTATTCTCAAACACCCTTAACCTATGTTCCTCTCTCAAAGTGAGAGACCAAGTTTCACAACCATAAAGAACAACCGGTAATATAACTGTTTTATAAATTTCTAACTTTCAGATTTTTTGACAACAGACTGGATGATAAAAGCTTCTCAACCGAATAATAACAGGCATTTCCCATATTTATTCCGTGTTTAATTTCCTCCAAAATATCATATATTTGTTACTGTTGCTCCCAGGTATTTGAATTTTTCCACCTCTTCAAAGGACAAATTTCCAATTTTTATATTTCCATTAAAACTCCTACGATGTCCAAATCTATTTTTGATTCAGTAAGATCTTTATGCATTTGTGTCCTCTTATTCATTCATTCATTCATTCATTCATTCATTCATTCATTCATTGTTCTGCTCAAGGACAAATCTTTCACTGCAAACCGAGCTTTCTCCAAGCTTTCCTATTTTCTACCTTTCTCTTTGTCTCCTCATATGATCCATATCTCTTAATGTCGTCTATCATCTGATATCTTCTTCTGCCCCGAACTCTTCTCCCGTTCACCATCCCTCTCAGTCAATCCTTCAGTAGGCAGTTTCTTCTCATCCACTGACCCAGCCAATTTCATTTTCTCTCCCTGACCAGTTTCAGTTTCGTTCTTTCTTCACCCACTCTTTCCAACAAAGCGTTGTTTCTTATTCTGTCTATCAACTTAACACATTCCATTCTTCTTCATATTCACATTTCAAATGCTTCAAGTCCCTTCTCTTCACTTCGTCGTAATGTCCATATTTCTGCCCCATACAATGCCACACTTCACACAAAGTACTTCACTAGTCTCTCCATTAGTTATTTTTCCAGAGGTCTGCAGAAGATGCTCCTTTTTCTATTAAAAGCTTCCTTGGCCATTGCTATCCTTCTTTTGACTTCCTTGGCAGCTGCTTATAGTACACAGAAATTGTCCACTTGTTCCACTGCCTCATTTAGAATTCGCAAGTTTACCTTCTCTATTTTTCTTTCTATGACATTGTTCTTCGTCTTATTTGCATTTATTTTCATCCCATATTGCTCACAGCTGTCATTTAACTCCACTAGCTTATCCCTTAATATCATCTCCTCTTCTGCTAACAACGCCATATCATCAGCAAATCTTTTGCACTTTATTCTTCTTCTTCCTCCGACTAACACTCCTCCCATGTTCTGAAAACAGTTCTTCTCCAAATCCTCTAAGTAGATGTTGAACAATGTAAGTGATATAGGGCATCCTTGACGTACTTTTTTAGCAATTTCACTTCCTTCTGACATTTCTTTTCCTATCCTGACTTTAACTCGTTATTTAATTTATACGTTACTGAAAGGTCTCCCCTCTTTCCAATGCACACCAATTTTCTTCAGGATCCCCATCAGTTCATTCCAGTTAACTCTGTCAAAAGCCTTTTCATAATACTCTATTTACAACATCTTTATTCCAGGGATTATTAAATTCTCTTTACATTTTCCTATAGAGTGTTTATCAAAGTATGATCATTTACATGTTTTTCTATTATTGTTCTTTTTTTTCTTTCTCTATGATTAACTCATTATTTAACATATCCTATTCCAATTTAATGTGTTAGTTGCGTCACAACTCCGTGAAAATTAATTTGCTATTAAGAGAGTTTAAGAGAGTCTGTTGTGCCGCTTCAGACAGAATGCTTGTGACGTTCTATAACATTTTACTCGTTAACCAGAAAAGCTCATAGAAGGAGCAATTAACAGAGGGCGCACGAGGCAAGGAACATGACGTTAGTAATTTGCTGTATTTTATTGCGGTATAATTGCATGCCTCCTGAGACAATAAAAAGGAATCAACGAAAAAGGAAACTGAAAAATTGTAAATAGTGAAATAAGTAATAAATGGAGCTATATATGACGTTCTGCTTCAAGAATTTCGCTTTCAAAGCCTGATAGAGTTACGAGATTATAATATAATTGATCACTTTAACTTTCTAGGAGTTTCTTTGTCGCTTATTTTGAGCTATGTTGCTATGGTATTCTGTGTACGTGGGCAAACCAGCGAATAGGGATTATAAAGAATGGACACTGAGCGAATTTTCCTGTGTTTTGTTTCTCTGTGCGCCGGCGTTTAGTTCCACTTTCAAGCGCTAGAGGTTAGTGTAATCGAGCATACGCTAAGATAATAATTGAGTGTAGAGTTGAGACACAGGATCCAAACATCGCCTACCTTATTGCATAATCTAGTAATACTTTGCTTCAAATAAATTCAAGGTAACAGCTTTTCCTTATTTCTCAGTGACAAACTAGTTGTAATAATAATTTGTTTTATTTCAGATATAATAAATTATATTATAAAATAATATAATACATATATTCATATGCGGATGATACAGTAGTTATTTTCAGTGGTTTTTCTTGGCAGGAAGCATATAGAAATGCTAATATAGGTGCTAACATTGTTAAAAAAATGGCTTAATTCCAACTTCCTTTCTTTAAATATATCTAAATCAACTTTAGTTCCTTTTTCGTTAACAGCTGCCAGTGTTCAAAATTTAAAATTTAGCGATAAATATAGACTAATAATACACAGTGAAAATTGTTTAGATCCCAAAAGTTATAAATGTCCACCTTTGAAAGAAGCCACGCATGTCAAATATCTGGGTATCATTATTGATCAGAATTTAAAATGACTTCATCACATTACTTATCTTTGTAAGAGGCTTCGTAAAACAATTTATAAATTCGTTAATCTTCGATGCTACTTACCTATTAGAGTTCTACGAAATGTTTATTTGGCCATTATTCAGTCTATCATTCAATATGGTATAATTGTTTCGGGTGGAAGTACAAAAATTAATCTTAGTCCGTTAAATTTACTACAAAAACGAATAATTAAAATTTGTTTGAAGAAACGTTTCGATTATCCAACAAAATTAATTTATTCTGAATTTAATGTATTTAATATTGAACAAATTTATAAGTATACGCTGTTAAAATTTTATCATAAAAATCGTAATATGTTTGTATTACAGACACACAATTATGACACAAGACAAAATATTAATTCAACATTAGTAGAACCTAAATGTCTCACATCTGCTGGTCTAAAGCATAGCGTAAATTTTGGCCCTCGGTTATACAATGCTTTAACTAAATTACACCCAGAACTTCTAACATGTAACCCACTAACATATAACAAGAAAATTAGAAACGTGTTAATATCTTCAATTTGATTAAATAAATTTATAGCCTATGTGTATGAATTAATCAACCTATATTATATTTGTATTCTATAATTTTGAAATATATATTAGTCCTACTTTTCACGTGCGATATTATTCTTCTCCAGTGTTAATATTATATTATATAATTCCATTGCCGCTGTAATTATATTTTAGTTCCTATTTTATTTTACTTATTTATTTATATTATTGTTATTATTTTTTATTTTAATATTATATCTGAACTGCGACAGAGCACGAGCGCTGCTCATTCGGTCTCAAATTTTGTTAATACTACTGTATCTTCTTTTTATATTGCTTGTATTATTTTATTTGTATTTCTCTTTGTTTGTTTTGTAATTATATTTTTTCTTTATTATAAAATTAAGTATCGAATTCGTTTAATATTTGTATATAATATAATATAGGTATATGGTTTTACTTCTCATAAGAGTTTTGTTTTTCCATTTTCAGTGCTATCAAATCATTACATATTTTAATTGTTGTTGGGGTCAACGTCTCAACTCTCATTATAAAGGAACTCTAGAGTCTAGACATTACAGTTAATGAAGCATTTATTATTTTATGGATCCAATTTATTTTATTTGAGTGCATAATGTACCTAGATGTATTAATTATATGTGTTATATTTCCGCTGTGTCGACTGCTAGCTGGTGTGATGTCAGCGCCAACTCTCGGGAGAAAGCAGAATCTCACGCTTTAGCTGGCTTGAAGGTCATTGAAATCAGTCCGGCTACATCAAAGGCACCGACGTGAAGTGTCCATACTTAATTACCTATACGCTGGTCAAACCGTTTTTATTTATATCGTTGAATTAGTTCATTTATTCATAATACTTTTCTAATGTGATTCTTCCTATGCTCTGTCAATCTACAAAGTGATTCACGTGGAGTTACCACCATTTACGGAGCTTATTTTCGAAGACATTCCGAGCAAAAGCTGTCATGAAACCTGGGTCCTGTCATCAACATTTTCAGAGTTAAGTTATACTAATTAGAAGTTGTTAAAAATACCTTTTATGCCTTGAGGCTCTATGAAACATATTTTTGTTGTTACAGTGAAAAATAACAAATTGAAATAGATTGAAACACAAAATAATATACGAAGTAACGTCAAAAAGATTTGAATTAAAGACATAGTCCATGTACTGTATATAATACCTGAAAATAGCTACTGATCCTTTGCGTGTTCGTTTCAAAATAATGTGTTTCATCTCTAACTGCAGTCAGTGTATTGTTATTAGTATCTATTTGTTGCTACCTATTGCTTTAAAAATAATGTGCAATTTTAAGACAATTTTTCTACTATTCCTTTACTGTTTACATTTGTTCTTAAATCTTTTGTATTGCCCCTACTATTATATATTGCCCTTCAAGAATTTCGTTAGTTATAAGTCATTACTTGTGTTATTATTTCAATTACTGTACTTGTTCCTGAGTCACGTATGTAACTTGTAACCGTAAATCATTGCTTGTAATATCCTTTTATTACCCATAACTGTTCCATTCTTCATGAATTAAGTATAAATTTGAAAATTAAAGTCAAACTTTGTTATATTAATGTACTAATTATTATCTTTTTAGGTCGTGTCTTTACTCTGAAAGGGTTAGACATTCTTATATATCTTTGAATTGATTATTCCTCAAACATCTCATTAATCTTTAACAGGATCCATTCTTTCATTAAGGTGCATTCTTGTACATAATTCATGTGAATTGTAACCTTAACCACAATTTTGTATTATAATCTTATTATTGCTTATAAAGTATGTATTTTGATGCCAACTATAACCCTAATATACCTCAGGGTGAAATAGGGCTTATTAAATTGGATAATAAAAAAAATCTTTTATCTTCGGCTTAAGGATAAAATAATATTACAATTAGAGAATGAACTATTCAGAAGCAGGTATACTTTCTTTATTGTCTAGTATTGTAAAGCTAAAAATGTGTTGTTAATTCGTTAGTTGCTTTGTACAGATCACTTTTTTCCAATTTGTAATTAAAAAATTACATTATTCTCACACAATTATCACAGATCACACGAGTTTTAGGAACTTGATTGTTTACAGTTCAATTTTTCAATGCGTCCCAATAACGAAACGTAACTCTGCAAATATTCAGAATAGGACTCATGTTTATGTTACATTTTTTGCTCAGAATGTCTTCGGAAATAAGCTCCGTAAATCCTCGTGAATCATCCTGTATATGTAAATTTCTCTTCTTGTGTTGTAGCTTAATAAGTAAAAGTTATTAATCTCTTCTATGTGTTCATATTCTACCATTAATTAAATATTTTCTATAAGTTTCCCATAACGTGTTATAACTTTTTTTTCGTTTGAAAGTATTTATAGTACAAAATTGTTACTTTTATAGAAGTAAGTTTTTAAAGGTTATTATCAGGCTTCGAGACTTTGGACCCGATACAATAAGTTTACTGTGCATGTACAGGGTGCGTCAGAAAGAACGGATGGATTTCACATGGCAGAAAATTGTAAAGATTCATCAAATCAAAAATTTATTGTTATCAACATATTCACCAATACATGCAGTTTATTTATGGAAAACAACATTATCCATATGATGTCCTTGGCTTTCAATACAGGCATCGAGGCGTTTTCTGATGTTCGCCATCACTTTCACAGTCATAGCTGGTGCAATTGCCACGATTTCTTCACGAATCGCTGTCTTCAGTGTATGTGATCGATGTTTACAAACTTACGCCTTCAAATGGTCCCAAAGAAAGAAGTCGCAGGGCGCGAGATCTTACCGTAGCCTCGGACAATCTCAGTGCAATAGAATTTCATCCAGGTGATTTCTTCTTTAATGTTGAACCTGTGATACGAAATGAAGCCACCCACCGCAAAATTGTATTCAGAGTTGGAATCCTAGCGTGACATCCGATGTCGAAATATGTCCTGAGTGGCGATCACAGACTCTTCATTTTTCAAAAATGTCTCTACGATGAAAGCACGTTGTACACCAGACCAACACCATATTCTCAACTGAAACTGCATTCTCTGGCTGACCCAACAGTCGTGGTCCCCCTCACTATATCTCTCTCCTCGTTGCGTATCGATAGTTTGAAATCCATCCGTTCTTTCTGACGCACCCTTATTATAGGTTGACTCGCTGCAGGTAGTGAAAGGTAGAGATGTGTTGAGGTAACAACGTTGCTGTTTAGAGAAGAGGACGGTAGTATGGGGAAACACGCATTTACGTTCTGAAAGTAAATATACATTACACAATGACAATGTCAAAAGAATTCTCCTATCTTTTATAAGCATTTGTGTTTAATTATACATAGTGTTAATGGTGGAAATAAACAGGTATCAATTTTAATTTACTCATTTATCCTATTGGTCGTATTTAGGAAGTGCAGTTACAATACCGAATTGCAATGTACCACAAGATACATTTCTTAGTAGGTTATTTTACAACGCTGAATCAACATCTGAGGTTATTTAGCGTCTGAATGAGATGAAGATGATAATCAGGTGAAATGAGTCCGAGGTCCAGCACCGATAGTTAACCAGAATTTGCTCATATTGGGTTGAGGGAAAACCCCGGAAAAACCTCAACCAGGTAACTTGTCACTACCGGAATTCGAACCCGGGCCTCCTGGTTTCGAGGCCAGACGCGCTAACCGCTACTCCACAGGTGTGGACACTACAAGATACATTCTCAGTGTCTCAAACGTAAATCTTTTTCGGTTATCTGCCAAACACAGTTTGTACTGTGAAGAACTGCGCTCTACATCGCATGACGTGATAGGAGCAAAACGAAAAAACCTAACATCATTGCAGTCTCTAAGAGACAGTCCTTTATTCTCGGGTGACTCTATGTCCACTAATTTGCTTATATATATATTATTATATATATATATATATTATTTCCATTACTCTTACATCACTAATTTTCTGTTCATATTGCACAATGTTCCATATCCGTTATTTTTACATAAAATTGTTTTCCACTTCTGTTTTCCACGTTCAGTAACCGGTGTACTTGATGTCTCATTAATTCTCTGTGTCATTTCTTCTGTTAATTAGAGGGCTTCCGGCATCTCTTGTACTGACATTTCTAACCGTGTAATAGTTTCAACACAGTTTGAAAATGTAGGAACATTAAATCCAGACGTTTGAGATGGGCAGGGCATGTAGCACGTATGGGCGAATCCAGAAATGCATATGGAGTGTTAGTTGGGAGACCGCAGGGAAAAAGACCTTTGGGGAGGCCGAGACGTAGATGGGAGGATAATATTAAAATGGATTTGAGGGAGGTGGGATGTGATGATAGAGACTGGATTAATCTTGCACAGGATAGGGACCGATGGCGGGCTTATGTGAGGGCGGCAATAAACCTTCGGGTTCCTTAAAAGCCATTTGTAAGTAAGTAAACAGTTTGAAAATAGGTTTGTATGAAAACCAAATTATTCGTCAAGACCTTCAAATCCAGAGCGTTTTCCTTCGCGTATTTGTTGCCATTCATTCTAAACTACCCCCACCCACTGTACGCTTTACAACTATACTCAGTACGACGTTATGCGGATTTCCCACTGAACAGCTCTATTGGCTCCGAAGTCTCGAAGCCTGGTTATTATTATAAAATATCTTAATTATAGTTACAATTACAAATTGTAATTGTGGTAAACGTTTGTAAATTTATTCGAATTTCATTGACGACTGCAGATAAATCTTAAGTTTACTACCTTGCACCTAAATGATTTTCCACGATTATCAGTGAAAATTGTACGTTCTGAAACGTATTTCTTAGAGTAAGAAAAAAACGGATTATATATAAAAATTGTGGTCGTATCTCCATTTAGAAGAAAAGATTTTCCTTTCAATGATTCCTGCACTTTATAAAGAAATGCGCCTCAGAAATGTAGCTCTAATAGAGGCAGCAGAGAAAGTGCACACATTTACAAATCACAGAATAACTCGATTAATTGTTATAGGGAAAAAGCTTTCACTGCTTTCTCTTTATTTTGCCATTTTTTTTTCTCCGCTTCCATTCCTTCTCATTGACAAATGGGAAGCCACTTTACCCCATTTCCTATGATGTAATAGTTTCCGCCCCATTCAGAAGCCATAACCCGTTTTGGGTGCGTACTGCGCAGTTTGTCTTGGCGCCCCTTTCTTGTCCCGCAGGGCGATGGGGTGGGAGGCAGTAGATTGTCACATTTCTACGCTCTTGCAGACGTAATCAGCTTCACATTGTTTCCTGGAGACTCGTTACGTTTTCGTTTTAGTTCCTTCGTCTGACAGAAAGAAACAAATTTCGTAAACTGTTACTCCACGAAAAAATTCAATTGAGTTTGCAATTATACTAGGAGAGAAAAAAACCGTAGCTTCATCATATTTTGTCCAACCGTCTCACAGATGTGTAACATCAACAGTGTTTCGTTAGAATCGGGTAATCTATACTAATAATAAATCTGTAGCCGAAATTTTTCTTGTAATTTTCGATTTTCCAAAAATAGTTGGTCCTAACGTATATAATTAATCACCCTGAAACCGAAAATCGCTTTTTTGAAATTTTTGTATGTATGTATGTATGTATGTATGTATGTATGTATGTATGTATGTATGTATGTATGTATGTATGTATGTATGTATGTATGTATGTATGTATGTCTGTCTGTCTGTCTGTCTGTCTGTCTGTCTGTATGTTTGTTACCTTTTCACGCGATAATGGCTGAACGGATTTCGATGAAAATTGGAATATAAATTAAGTTCGTTGTAACTTAGATTTTAGGCTATATGGCATTCAAAATACATTATTTAAAAGGGGGTTATAAGGGGGCCTGAATTAAATAAATCGAAATATCTCGCTTATTATTGATTTTTGTGAAAAATGTTACATAACAAAAGTTTCTTTACAAATAATTCGCGATAACTTTTATTCCCTGAAAAATTTTGATAGGACTGATATTTAATGAGATAAATTAGTTTTAAAATTAAAATAACTGCCATCTAAGGCCGTGTAATGAATTAAAAAGCAAATAACTTCGTCTATAAGGGGCCTTGGACAACAACAATCGAAAGCTATGAAAGATAGCCTACAGAGAATGTTTCTGGTTTGTATGAAGTAATATCGGAAGTTAAATTAACCGATTTGTATGATTAATTATTATTTCAACATTGTAAAGTGTAGTTTCTCTAGATGGACATAATGCTATAATGTTATTATAGTAACTTCTGATATAATATAATATAATATAATATAATATAATATAATATAATATAATATAATATAATATAATATAATATAATATAATATAATATAATATTATATTATATTATATTATATTATATTATATAATTTAAATTATTTGAAGGGTTCAGTACCATAGTGGGCCAAGCGCCATTTACTGAACACGTAGAAAACAAGGATTAAAATTAAGTTATTACCATAATTCAATGGAAACCTATAACAAGTAAAATAAAATATACACATTAAATCTAAATGATGTCAATCTTCATTAAACTATGGTTGCATGTAATAAAAATTAAGAAACAGGTTAAGGAATTGTCATTGCACCAAATGAGTGCTCTCTGGACCAAAATGATCGCATTTTAATTATTTGGATGCAATTTAAATTAAGTAACATATTAAACGATTTATCTTTCTATCAAACACGAATGTTCCCTGGATCAAACGTCCTATTTTAATTATGTAATTACTTTATATTTATTTCTAACGGGTGCAGCGGAGCGCACGGGTACGGCTAGTTAGTATAAATAAATCTTCATTATTTTATGTTAATGACTTTTCAGTCGTACGGAATAATCACTGATTATATATTTGTGCAGAGAGTATGTTATGCATCCTCCTCGCTTGCCTGTTCAATTCAAAATCGTTTATACATTTTAATTCGGAATAGCTAACTTGTGAATTGTAATGGAGATCATTTAGATTAGAAAATCTCAGTTCCAACAACTCTTTTATAGACGTTAATTTCTGTCGGAGCTAAAGAAGTTAAATTCTCAATCTCGCATAGCTCGAAACCTGGAATATTTGCCTATGATTTATCCGACGAATTTGCTTACTCCAGATAGTCGTAATTAGACATCGGAAAAAAAAAAAAACAACTGCAGGTGTGGAAATTTATTGGTTTTTAGCCCAGCACAGAAAAGATAATAGATGGTGATAGTGACATTGTTGATTGTGATGGTGATAATATTGATGTTAAGGTAACATTGTTGATGGTGATCGTGACATTATTGATGGCAACGGTGGTAATGTTGATGGTCATGGTGACATTGTTGATGGTGGTGGCGGTAATGTTGTTGGTAGCAATAACGTTGATGGTGGTGGCGGTAATGTTGTTGATACCAATAATGTTGGTGATGGTGGTGGTGCTGGGGTAATATTTTTGATAGCAATAATATAGATGGTGGCAACGGTAATGTTGTTGATGGTGGTGGCGATAATGTTGTTGATAGTAATAATGTTGATGGTGATGGCGGTAATATTGTTGATATCAATAATGCTGACAGTGGCGGCGATAATTTTGTTCAAAGGAATAATATTGATGGTGGCGGCGGTAATGTTGTTGATAGCATTAATGTTGGTGGTAATGTTGTTGATAACAAAATGTTGATGGTGGCGACGGTAATGTTGTTGATAGCAATAATGTTGATGATGGTGGAGGTAATGTTTTTAACAATAGTGTTGATGGTGGTGGAGATAATGTTGTTGGTAGCAATAATTTTGATGGTGCTGGAGGTTATGTCTTTAACAATAATGTTGATGATGGTGACGGAAATGGTGTTGATAGCAATAATGTTGATGGTGGCGACGGTAATGTTGTTGATAGCAATAATGTTGATAGTAATTTTGTTGATATCAATAATTTTGATGGTGGCGACAGTAATGTTGTTGATAGCAATAATGTTGATGGTGGTGGAGGTAATGTTGATAGCAATAACTTTGATGGTGATGGAGATAATGTTTTTAGAAACAATATTGATGGTGGTGGCGGTAATGTTGGAAAAGTTGTTGATAGCAATAATGTTGATGGTGGCAACGGTAATGTTGTTGATAGCAATAATGTTGATGGAAATGTTGTTGATAGCAATAATGTTGATGGAAATGTTGATAGCAATAATATTAATGGTGGTGGAGGTAATGTTGTTGATAGCAATAATTTTCATAGTGATGGAGATAATGTTGTTGATAGCAATAATTTTGATGGTGCTGGAGGTAATGATTTTAGCAACAATATTGATGGTGGTGGGGGTAATGTTGATAGCAATAATGTTGATGGCGGCGGCGGTAATGTTGTTGAGAGTAATAATATTGATGTGCTGACGATAATGTTGTTGATAGCAATAATGTTGATGGTGGCTGCGGTAATGTTGTTGATAGCAATAATGTTGATGGTGGTGAAGGTAATGTTTTTAGCAATAATGTTTATGGTGGTGAAGGTAATGTTTTTAGCAATAATGTTTATGGAGGTGGCGGTAATGTTATTGATAGCAATAATGTTGATGGTGGTGGCGGTAATGTTGTTGATAGCAATAATGCTGATGGTGGTGAAGGTAATGTTTTTTAGCAATAATGTTGATGGAGGTGGCGGTAATGTTATTGATAGCAATAATGTTGATGGTGATGGCGGTAATGTTGTTGATAGCAATAATGTTGATGGTGGTGAAGGTAATGTTTTTAGCAATAATGTTTATGGTGGTGAAGGTAATGTTTTTAGCAATAATGTTTATGGAGGTGGCGGTAATGTTATTGATAGCAATAATGTTGATGGTGGTGGCGGTAATGTTGTTGATAGGAATAATGTTGATGGTGGTGAAGGTAATGTTTTTAGCAATAATGTTGATGGAGGTGGCGGTAATTTTATTGATAGCAATAATGTTGATGGTGATGGCGGTAATGTTGTTGATAGCAATAATGTTTATGGTGGTGAAGGTAATGTTTTTAGCAATAATGTTGATGGAGGTGGCGGTAATGTTATTGATAGCAATAATGTTGATGGTGATGGCGGTAATGTTGTTGATAGCAATAATGTTTATGGTGGTGAAGGTAATGTTTTTAGCAATAATGTTGATGGAGGTGGCGGTAATGTTATTCATAGTAATAATGTTGATGGTGATGGCGGTAATGTTGTTGATAGCAATAATGTTTATGGTGGTGAAGGTAATGTTTTTAGCAATAATGTTGATGGAGGTGGCGGTAATGTTATTGATAGCAATAATGTTGATGGTGATGGCGGTAATGTTGCAGGCGGTGGTGGAAATGTTGCGGGTGGTTTTATTAATATTACTGGTGTTGATGTGTTGCTACCACTACAATAACCATTATGTCACCTAAGTGTAAGGAAGGCGGGGGACCCACATGACTGTTGTTTCTGGAAATGCCGCTCATCCCCCGCTGCGAGGCTTCCTCTGCCATAATTAGACCGCCGCTGCGTTATTAACTCTCACATGTCAGCCCTAATGGCAAGACAACCGGCTCCACCACCTCTCCGCGCTTAATGTGATTTGATTGTTCCCTCTCACAACACAGCAGCCTGCATGTCCCTGCTGCCGTGAGACTGCACCGGCCTCCTGCAGCTGCACACAGAACATCCCCGCTTTAGATTTCGGTATTTACGAGCGAAATGCTCTCAAGTGTCTCGGAAGTGTAAAACAGCTAAACGCAACAAAATATTACAGTTTTTACTTTTTTTTTTTTTTTTTCATTTTCTTTGAATTCAACATATTTTCAACACTGAGAGATGAAGTGAGAGGGAAATTGAAACATAACAAATAGCGAGAAAATGATTTACTTCATTCCCACGCAATACAAATGAAGATATTCATAGGCTACTTCCACAGAAATACCCAACCGTGATATAGTAATATGCGTTACAAGAGCGGTATGTTGACGTTTTCATGGTCGAGGAAAAGATTGAAAAAGCGAAACGTAGTTGAAATTTTTTAATTTCCGAGAACATGAAAATAAACATACCGCTCGTGTATCGTACATTATTTTGTGCGAAGATCGTTTATTACATACCTGATAGACGAATTTCTAATTAGTTGCAATGAAATCTCCATGTTGGTTTCTGTTTAATGACGGCAACTTCGGAAAACCGAAATACCTTTCTTCAACATTGTTTATATAAAATGTTTTCTGTGTTTACTATACTCCAGCAGGCCGTGATATACGTCTGTCTTCCCCCCCCCCCCCAGTCTATAAATGCGAACTTAAAACAAACGGTAAGGTTATGTAATGATTTATTTTTCATTTTAATATTTTAACAATATTATTTATATAACATATTGCAGTAATAACATCGGCATCTGGAATCTTGTCAATTTTTTCACGGCTTCCTTAATGTTACTTGTATCAGGAATGCAATAAGTTTCGTGGAGTAGTAGACTTTACTTAATTTTTGCAAATATTTAAAAACAATAATTAACATTGCAATTTAGGTGAAATTGCAATGGTAAGTTTCCAATTTATAATTATTACTATGTTAAACGTCTCTAAAAATAATATGTTAAAAGCCTAAAGCAGTAAAATGAATGTCGCGCTTAAGCGGTAAGAAGAGGGAAATTGTTATTTGTGTTACGTTGGGAATACTGAATGTGGTATTTCACACTTACCGCGTATTGGGTCTGTGCGGAAAACAAGCAAATACGCAAGATCTCGCACAAAATATGTTTTGTGCGAGATCGTGAGTATTTGCTTGGTTTCCGCACAAAACCAATCCGCGGTAAATCTAAAATTCCACATTCAGTATGCCCAACCTATCACACATAACAATTTCCCTCTTCTTACCGCTTAAGTGACATATTGATTTTACTGATTTAGGCTTTTAACATATTATTTTTAGAGACGTTCAATATAGTAATAATTATAAATTGGAAACTTACCATTGCAATTTCACCTAAATTGCACTGTTAATTATTGTTTTTAAATATTTGCAAAAATTAAGTAAACTCTACAACTCCATTAAAGTGCAGGAAGCCGTGAAAAAATCAACAAGATTCCAGACTCATCATAGACTGGGGGAAAAAAAGACAGACGTATATCACGGCCTGCTGGAGTATAGTAAACACAGAAAACATTTTATAGCAACAATGTTGAAGAAATATATTTTGGTTTTCCGAAGTTGCCGTCATTAAACAGAAACCAACATGGAGATTTAATTCGTCTTTCAGGTATATAATAAACGACCTTCGCACAAAATAATGTACGATACACGAGCGGTATGTTTTCTTTCAATTCTCGGAAATTAAAAAAGCTCAACCACGTTTCGCTTTTTCAAACTTTTCCTCGAACATGAAAACTTCAATATACCGCTCTTGTAACGCATATTGCTATTGTATAATGTCACAACAACATTCACTGTAATACAATAGTAGACATTCAATTCTTGCTCCCTTTTAGCTACACTTTAGCCTGCCACGTAGTTACAGCAAATACCTTACTATAATAATACCGGACAGCTGTATACTAGCAGCATTGGCGTGAGTGCGAAAAATCGCGGACCAGACATCTAGCGCAGAGGGATGGAATTACGTCCACATATACAAATATTAACATAGCGAGATTCGGACTATTGTTTAAAACGTGAGTTACTAATGTGGAATTATATAGGTATGTATGTATGTATGTATGTATGTATGTATGTATGTATGTATGTATGTATGTATGTATGTATGTATTTATTAACACTACAATTGGGTATACACCCGGTGGCAGTGATATATAATATACAATAATTACAATTACACGAAATAAAATAAATAAACGTAAATGAAATAAACTAACATAAACGTAAATCTATAAATAATAGATGCAATAAACCTAGGACTACAAATAAAAACTATTCTATAATAACGCCTACGATAAGCAAAATAAATCTAACTTATAAGTACTTCTATTTCACCCAACTATTACCAAATTAAATAATTACATATCACCTCAATTAACTAGATACCAACTTAATTACATATCATCTTAACTAATTAAATATCACCTTAATTTATTTACACATCAACTTAATTATATATCAACTCAATTAGTTACATGACACAACTTAAATAATTACACTGCACCTCCAATTACATTTTCAGTCTAACTTTCTCAACCTTCCCTTAAATGTATTGATTTTGAGAGGACCACCCTGAAAGATTGCCGCAGGTAAGCTGTTCCAATCTACTATTGTGCGGTTAACAAAGGAAAATTTTGCCACGTCCGTTCTTTGCTTTCTACATTTAAACTTCCTAATATGATCAGCCCTTCCTAAGTATGATGGTGTTGCTAATCTAGCATTGATATCGGTCCATGCTTTGTGTCCCATTTGTGCCTTAAACAATGTGGTGAGTCTGGTTTTTCGTCGCCTTGATTTGAGAAGATCCCACCCTAAATCTTTCACTATCTCCTCACCATGTCCCTTCCCCATTTTGACATATTTTGCTGCCTTGCGTTGGACCTTTTCTATTGAATCAATTTTGCTTTGTCCATCATTGCTCCATATACCATAATTGGGCGAACGAGGGTTTTGTACGCTAATTCTTTTGACTTTCGGTTAGATTTCTTCAGAATACGCATAGAGAAATGTAGTGCTTTCCAGGCTTTCCTTGTGGTATTAGTGACTTGTTCCTCCCAACCCAGTTTGTTACTTAAATATATACCTAGGTATTTACAAGTATTCACTTGTGGCACCGATGTACCATTCAGCTGATATCCGAGACAGATTTCTTTATGCGTTCTACAGAAGGATATTGACTTACTTTTACTGACATTGATTTTCATTTTATTTTCTGTCGTCCAGGTTTCAATAACGTTAAGATCGTTTTGTAAGGCGGCGATATCGGATCCATCATTAATTTGTCTATATGTTATACAGTCGTCCGCGAATAACCTTATCTGAGACGTAGTATTTCTATTTATATCGTTTATATATATAAGAAACAATAGAGGCTCAAGGACCGCCCCTTGAGGTACTCCTGATGTTACAAGAACGCCTGATGTTATGAAACACTTAAGAATAATATTTAATGTAAAATTATCTTATATCAAAGCTGCATATTATGAGAAATATTGCATACTTCATATTACTTTCCGTTATTAATTGTTACATATTTTTTGTTTGGTTTACCGAGACAAAATCAATCTGATATTAGGAATGAATTTACAGTAATGTTTTATATACGCATTGCTGACAACTGCAAAGATAAAATTGATAGTAATCTGATGCTTGTAAGAATTAGTAAAGGCATGTGGACAACAATACAACTTAATTTGATAAAACTTAAAATCCAATACATTTTAACTTCTATTTATTTATTAGGTCTAAATAAAAAAACTAATTTGTATTCTTCTATCAACACAAAGATGAAGGAATTAGGCCTACTAAAAAATGTTGTTGACTCAGGTTTTATGAACTGTCGGAAATCGAAAGTACGATTTGGAGCAATTTGTAATGCTGCAATTGTCACAATTATAAACAGCACATATACACCCTGACATTTTAACACTAATACTAATTCATAAAACTATTAACAAATTAACTAGTCCAGCAACAATATACATTGCAGTTAATTACAGCTTGTTTCGCGAGTGTCTCCATCCCGGCAGGTAGGTAGCAGCACCATCGTCGTTCGCAAGTAAAATTGCTAGCTGTCCGGTATTATTATAGTAAGGTATTTGGTTACAGTATGTTCCTTCAATGTTTTATAGATATACAAGGTGTTTCAGAATAACTATTCCTGAATTTCATTCTTGTCCCGCGCCATGGCGTTGTGGTCTAAGGCATCCTGCCTAGGACTCGTGTTACAGATTCCGCGTTGGTTCGAGTCCTCATGAGGGAAGAAATTTTCTCATGAAATTTCGGCCAGTGTATGGGACCGGTGCCCACCCAGCATCGTGATGCACTTGGGGAGGTACGATAGGTAGCGAAATTCGGTTACGAAAGCCAGCTATAACGGCGGCGGGGAGATCATAGTGTTCACCACACGATACCGCCATTCTGGTTGGATGATCGTCCAACTCTGCTTCGGCATGTAGACGTGAGGCCAGCAGCCGGCTGGTCAGTCATGGTCCTTCATGGGCTGTCCTGCCTCGGATTATTGATTATTATTAATTTTCAGTCTTGATAGAAAACATACAATGAAAATGTTTTTACATAATGTTGTGTCCTAAAGTAGTGTCCGAAAATAATTCCGTATCGAGAAATAACGATATCGACGGCCCAGTTAAAAAACGAACTTCAACTGAAAACAGCATTGTAATTTTTATCAACAGTAATCTCACTAGAGGTTTTGATTTATCTATTGAAAATCAAAATTCGAGTGGGATTTAATTGTTATTACATGATTAGAAGAAATTATATAAAATTAGAAGAAATAAAGTAGGCCTACTCTAATACAATAAAATATTAATTGACTTACTAAACTATCTTGAAAATGTATTTTTCTACCATATCATCATTACAAATATTCCTCTAGATCGCAGTAGTGTGTTATGATGAGCTGTTCTCTTGTTACCAGTTGTGCCAACTATACAATCTTCATTGAACTCTATGACCAATTACCGTACTAGTCAAAAAGACTTTGTTGATTCAGTTTCATGTTTATTAAAACAGTTGCATTCCACTTCAGTTATCATTATATATTAAACAATCTCTGATATGTGACTATTCATCCATAATCTCCTACAGTAGAAGCTATAACATAACCTAAATAATATAAAGAAGTTAAATGATAGAAAAGTTTTAATTAAAGATGATGAAATGAATATGAATCAATTAAGAGGTATAATAGTTATTGAAAGTACAATATTGGCGGTCAAAGAAAAAATGCTAGGGACGTGATAAAAACAAACAGTTGCTAGGGAGATGATAAATATTGCAGGATAAGCAGCCGTGATTGGTTGAAATTCGTCGTTCCGTACTGTTTTACTGGTAAAAAGTAGTATGACATAGTAAAAGTGTAATAGTTGTAACAGATAAGATATACATGTTCATTGAGACATTTTTACAATAATTAATTTTAAGTAAATCTATTATAGTCGCTGCTAATTGATGATGATGGGGAACCAGTAACCCCGAAACATATCTCATTAAAGAAGCCTTTTTTAATTATTTATTATATTTTAATTATATATTAAGAAGTTTAAGTATAAAGTTTTGAGAAACCTGCATTTTAAATGAATAATCATGTTAATAATGTCAATTCCAGTGCAATTACAAGGGCCGTCCAAAATGTAGGCTAAGTTTACCTAGGGCCGTTTACAAAACGAAACAAAATTTTAAATTAAAACCATGACCAAAATTTGATGTGACAAAGTCACCCAAAATCGCTGTTAGAAACGCAACAGTTCCCTAAACTCAAGAAAATAACCTAAAATGTTGGCTCAATAATTGTAATTTTCGTTAGTGTTTCACGTAGACACAATAAGGAATGAAAATAAATGCATACCAGCTTACTGAAGTACGAGTAGCTTCAGACACCTGTTGCAATAGAAAGTTTGCTGCACAAGAAATTCACTGAAAAATGTAAACAACACAACAGCTTCAGTACAACCAAATGTGGAACCACAAAGCCCAATCTGAAATTTCCATACGAAAAGTAGTTCTGTCAGGGATTAGTAACCTCTTTAATTGAAACAAAATGGCGCCACTTTTATTTTTTTTTCTGTGATATGAGGTAAAGTCATCTCAGGGTAGACAATGTCACCCCAGCTGACTGTATTTGAAAAGTTGTAGGTGATTCTATCAGTGTGGCCAGGTACTGTAATATTTAAAAAGATCCTGTCAGCGAACAGGAAATTGTAACATCGCTCTTGTGTCGTCATCTCAGCCCGTAGTTGAAGCTGCAATAGCAGCAGCGGCATCACTCGACGTCGTTAGCTGGAAACAGTAGAACGGACTAACGATCCTAGACAGCGGGCCGCAACCTGACCGCATGTGTGTCAGTGGAGAACAAAAGAGTGACATCTCTTTGAAAGCGGGCGGTTTACACTGTCGATTCCTATTGTGAGTGGTTGATCCATGTAATAAAAGGTTGACGCTCGTCACAGCAAACCGCCTCCCTAGCACATTACAAAAACCAGACAATATCCTGACTGCTAGTCAATCAACAGTGTTTGAGTCCGGACATTTGATATGCATATCCCAGTGAAGAGGCGCTGGAAACAGAAGCAAATTAAATGCTCTAGTAAATCATAAAGCAACTTCATTTGCCTTCTGCGTCATTTAACGGGACAAGAACTGTATACTTTGGCCTGAAATGTACATTCGTGTGACATTAAAATAATGTTAGTTTGTAAGCATTAGAAGATTCTTTACAAAAATTATGGTGAATCATTTTTAATGTTATACAGGGTGATTCACGAGGATTTACCGCTACTTACGGAGCTAATTTCCGAAGACTTTCTGAGCAAAATATTTCATATAAACGTGTGTCCTAATCTCAATATTTTCAGTCACACTAATAATTTCAAATTGTTAGTAAAATCCGTTTTTAATTTAGTTTTAAGAATAAAAGAATATTACAAAATAGAGAATGAATTATTCAGAACTGTCATTTCTTTAATTGACTAGTGTACTGAAGCTAAAAATTTATTGTTAATTGGTTTTTAAGTATTTCATTTTCCAATTTTTAACTGAAAATTACATTATTTTTACGCACTTACGACAAAAATCGAATCTTTCTTATTTTTCGCCTTCCTCTTAGTTTCTGCATACAATACATACATCTTAATGTTGTCTATCATTTGTTAACTTCTTCTGTCCCGAATTGTTATCTCGTTCACCATTCCTTCTAGTACCTCTTTTAATAGGCGGTTTCTTTTTAGAAAGTGACCCAATGAATTTATTTTTCTCTTCCTGATCAGTTACAACAATATTCTTTCGAAAAATTCCAATCCTTGAAGTTAGGTGACAGTGATTACGTCGTCAACGACAATGATGATTATGATGACGACATTCAGAGCTTTGTTCACTCAGAGCACGATATACTGGTAACTAAGACTTTCGTGGTTCGAATCCTGCCTGGGAAGGAAACTTTTTTTTTTTTTTTGTTCCTTATTCAAATTTATTCCCAATACTTTTCCATTGCTGGTAAAATTCATGTTCTCGGGATGATAAGTTAATTAAGTAGTAAAATATCGCTGCAATCGAAAAGTATTGGGAATAAATTTGAATAAGGAATAAAAAATTTTCCTTCCCAGACAGGATTCGAACCACGAAAGTCTTAGTTACCAGTATATCGTGCTCTGAGTGAACAAAGCTCTGAAATCTGCTACAAGGGTCTGTCGGATTTTTTTGCCACTACTGTACAGTCTTAAAGAACTTACAAAAGTAGCGGGATTTGTAAGAATTGTTGTGATAAATGCGTAAGAAAAATGTAATTTTCTAGTTAAAATCGACAAAAAAAATTTGTACAAAGCAACTATGGAATTCACAACACATTTTTAGCTCCAGAATACTAGCTAATTAAAGAAGTGATACTCCTGAATAGTTCATTTTTTATCTGTAATATTTTTCTGCCCTTAAAACTAAAGAATAATGGTATGTTACCAACACCTTCAAATTAATGTAACTCTGAAAATATTGAGATTATGACACATGTTTATATGACATTTTATGCTCATAATGTCTTCGGAAACAAGCTCTGTTAGTGGCGGTAAATCCTTGTGACTCACCCTGTGTGAAGACACCACCATCTTACCGATTTCCTAGCGCCAATGAAATTTGTCATAACGAAATGGTATCTTTCCAGGATGAGTAATAGAATTTGCCATTTGATTATCTTACATTCGTCTTGCAGTTGGAAAAATCGGGATTCGAATCTATGTTCAAAAGAGAGGACCTCAAGTTTTGTCTGCTATTCCTAGGCCATTGCGATAGAAAATCTATATAAAACAAGCTAAGACGGGCAAAATTTTATGACTTCAAGTTAAAAAAAGTCCAAATATCCATGGAATCTTTTTCATTTTATATTGTTATTTGTTTACGATATCTTAAATACCATATTATATACAAAGGAGTATAAGTACATGAGTACTCTTCAATATCACTGCTTAAATTTGCAGAGTTAGGTTGGTACAGTATATTATTGCCTTACTCTAACTGTAAAACTGGTAAAACTTCTGGTAAAATTCATATTCTGGGAATAATAAGTTAATTAAGGGGAGGCAGAGGTGAAATTTTCGAACAAAACTGAAAAAAAAAAAATGAAAATTTGGTTTTTTTTCATTCTAGATGGGCAGGGCATGTAGCACGTATGGGCGAATCCAGAAATGCATATAGAGTGTTAGTTGGGAGGCCGGAGGGAAAAATACCTTTAGGGAGGCCGAGACTTAGATGGGAAGATAATATTAGAATGGATTTGAGGGAGGTGGGATCTGAAGATAGAGAATGGATTAATTTTGCTTAGGATAGGGACCAATGACGGGCTTATGTGAGGGCGGCAATGAACCTCCGGGTTCCTTAAAAGCCAGTAAGTAAGTAAGTATTATCTTTATTTTGATATACCGATGTTAGTTTTTGATTTTGTGCCCTTAAAAGTATGAAATTAAAACCAAGATAACTGTATTACTATATTATTCCCATAATAAACTAATACTTATCATTATTTATATAGCTACCTTCTCTGAACATATAAATAAAAAGAAATATTGAAAATTTCTTACAATATGGTGCATGGAGCATTTTATATCAGACGATATAAAGTTTTATAAAATTATTAATATTTACAGAACTATTGTACTTAGAAAGTTGAAACTTGGTATGTCCATTACTAATAATATACTTAGTATCCATGATCAATTTCAAACAAATCGGGTAAATTTTGTGGTTTTTCAAGTATTCACCTCTGCCTCCCCTTAAGTAGTAAAATATCGCTGCAATCGAAAAGTATTGGCAATAAATTTGAATAAATAACAAAAAAAAAAAGTTTCCTTCCCAGGCAGGATTCGAACCACGAAAGTCTTAGTTACCAGTCTATCGTGATCTGGAGTGAACAAGGCTCTGAAATCACCTACAAGGGTCGGTCCGGTTTTTTTTGCCACAACTGTACACTGATAGACGGACTGCACATCTAATATTTCTGTGCAATTACAATATAAAAAGTGTCTACGCCGGGGATTCGAAGTAAAATCCCGGAAAATTGAAATTAAATAATTTAACCAGCTTCATTTTGAATATAGATACTCATTTGATACGTATGCTCATAGTAAACTTAATTTCCTTCACTTTTTGCTCATCACTTATTAATAGTTCATCGCATCTGACTAGCTACTTGAGATAAAATATTGTGAATTTTATTAGTAACAACAATGTAATTTATTCGTCACAACAATAATTCCTTTCTACAATTCACCTTAAACGCTCTCGTCAACAATTGGATCTTCACTCAACACAGTATTCGTTATAGCACTCCACCGACGACAATGACAATTTACTTGGACTATTACGCACAACAATGAACTGTTAATCTTAACTAATATTTACAAAGCACTATTTACAAATCAGAACTACCAGTTCTCAGTTCACAGTTCTTCTATCTCAGTCACTCGAGTTCACGGTATCTCGAACCACAGACCTTCAGAGACAGTTCACTGTACTCGAACTCGGGTCCCTCCAACTGCGGTCCACTGCACTCGAACTCAGGTCCCTCCAACTGCGGTCCACTGCACTCGAACTCAGGCCTTCGGATGCTGACGCAGATGCGGACGCACACTCGAGTCGAACTCCGGCTGGCTTGCTTGCTCTGGCTTTCTCACTGACTGAATAACTGAAAACTCTGAAACTGCTGTCGTTCCTTCGCGACCGTAATTTATAACCACAGCGACGTAACATCGAAGGTTCCACCCGTCTCTAGAGATGGCATTCCAGAGAAATCCAGGGCCCTCTCCTCTCTACCAGCACCAGATGCGCGCGCAAACTCGTCGCGTGACGTAATACACCCTCTCTCTTCTCTCCACCGCGCGACGTCACTCAATGTTCCGTGGAGCCTGTGCGATCTGCTTTCATGCGGGACGCTGGTCGTGAGTTCGATTCTCACGTCGCTGTCACAATATATTAACACAAATATATTAAATCAAATAAAATTGTCTTAGAAATATGGTTACGAAAATGTAGACGGA